>NW_017307028.1:596402-638612 GCF_000935625.1 Nanorana parkeri | reverse complement strand
ACACATACTGTATAACAACGTGGGAGCATTCATCTTAATTAGCGCAATTTGTAGATGCCAGCGCTGTAGCCCTATAAATAATAAATCTGCTGATTGTTTCATTTAGATGGAATTTCTGGACCTGTTATGAATATGTTGGGCTGTTATAGCATATGCTATTAGAATGTGTGGATCGGTGGGTTCTGCTTCGTGGAGTTCGCTGTCTGGCTTTGGTGCAAGACTGGCATGAGATGGGTGAACATGCAGAATAGGGTTAAATTATGACATGTAAGCCAGAAAAAAAAATTGTTCCTGATTTTTCTTTCATTCGGGTTTCGGGTCAAAGCGCCATTTTGTTTCGTTACTCGGATCTTTCGTAATTTTGGAATCTTTCAGCTCTGGGGACCCTGATGTGAGGGAGCCTCTGGGGACTCTGATGTGAGGGAGGCTCTGGGGACTCTGATCTAAGGGAGGCTCAGGGGACTCTGATGTAAGTAATTCTGGAGTGAGGGGGGCTCTGGGGACTCTGATGTAAGAGGGGCTCTGGGGACTCTGATGTAAGAGGGGCTCTGGGGACTCTGATGTAAGAGGGGCTCTGGGGACTCCGATGAAAGGGAGCCTCTGATGTAAGGGAGCCTCTGGGGACTCTGATCTAAGGGAGGCTCTGGGGACTCTGATGTAAGAAGGAGCTCTGGGGTCTCTGATGTAAGAAGGAGCTCTGGGGTCTCTGATGTAAGAAGGAGCTCTGGGGTCTCTGATGTAAGGAGCCTCTGATGTAATGGAGCCTCTGGGGACTCTGATGTGAGGGAGGCTCTGGGGACTCTGATCTAAGGGAGGCTCTGGGGACTTTGATGTAAGTAATTCTGCAGTGAGAGGGCCTCTGGGGACTCTGATGTACTGTATATAGTGTGTATTATATTTGTGTGTGTATATATATTTTAGGGATTTGGTTATTTGGTTCCTCGCTAAGATTTCAGCAGTGTGCAGCGTGTCTACATCATGCTGCTAATATTTGTCCCCTGAAATATTGTTGATGTGCTTGTATTCTAAGGGTTTTTCATTTATTGTGTTTTGTAACCAGATACGTGTATTAGTTGGATTCTGTTCATTTATCATTTCCATTAAATAAAGTATGTTATAACAAAGGAACAATATAACAATGGAAGGCACATTAGGATGAAATGATTGTATGTGTTTATGGATTGATATTTTGAACAAAAGATCTTTTGTTAGTTGAAATATTTCAGGTGCCGCTTTGTGTCTATGGCCATTGGTCAGCCATAAGAGAAAAAAAATAACCTCATCTAACATGAACTACAAAGCCATAAACAACCACCCTAAAAAAACAAGAGCGCATACCTTCTTTTAAGTGCTGCCTTCCACAGATCAGTCCCTTCTACCCAGTGCAGACAACTGATCCAACTAATAATTGTATGCATGTTTTCACACTTCACTGAAGACATGTACTGTATTAAAATATTAATTTGTGGCATGCAGATATTAAAGTGGATGTAAACCCTAACAGCAAAACTTCTCTGATTTGGTCCATTTATGTCTCTTCAATATACCATTAAAAGTGTTTTATGTTTGATTTAAAAAAAACAACGTTGATCGTACCAGAAATCTTGTGAGCTGATAACTATCCTGCACCTAATGCCTGTGCTGACTGTTATCAGTTATCAGTTACATTGTTCTATGTTATCTCCAAAGAAGAATGGTATTGTATGGAGAATAGGAGAGGGATGGGGTTCTGTAGTCCTGTTTTGTTTCTGTTGTGCCGATACAAAAGGGTGAGTGAGTGTTGGCATCCTAAGACTGGAAATGTATTACTGGCAGGATTGCCAGGTGAAAGTAAAGGGAAAACAATCTTTAAAAACAGGAAACTAATGCAGCCACATGTTTTTTTAATATACTCTTTAAAACAACCAGGTATGAGTAACACAATATCAGGTATAGTAGAACTACAAGAAAATATTACAAAACACCCTTTCATCAAGTTATATATTCTCTTTAGACCCTGGCACCCTGAGAGTGCTCACTAAGTATTAGGAACGCTAATGGGGCTCCCCATTTTGTCACTTAGCATGAAGCCTAAATACATTGTAGGTAGGGGGCTCAGTGACACCCCCCAGACCATGCTCCTTGTTCCTCTATCACTAGACATCAAAGATGAGCACAGTATAGTCATGCTCACCCCTTTCAAGTTACGAGCGCTGTTCTGTGTGAGTAAACACATGAAAACTACAGGGGAATTCTGGATCATTGATTCCTGGGATTTCCATAAGAAAATCAAACTGACTGTTTTCCACTTGAGCGCAGACGGAAAGTGCTGCATTACTGTTTGAAATACACACAAGTCACTTAGCGCCACTATACAAATTCAGTCTCAGATGCCTCGGCTATAAATAGAAGATATGAATATAGCGGGGAGTCACTAAAGTCACTAAACTCTGCTAGCCCCGGAGAAATAATTCATAAAACATAACTTTTACCCACAGCGTGCCTTTAAAACTGTCACATTCATTTGCTCCATACAAAATACAATAGAGTTTTGATAAATGATTAAATGACCAGTAAACCAAATATACAACTTAACATTACATAAAAGAGATATCCATGGCTTGTAGCTTGACATACATACATACAGTTCTTGGACCACTAACTTGCTATTATTTGGCTGTGCATTTATGTTTTTTAGTAAAATTCTTTGTGTTATATCTATTAGTCCCAGGACAAGATAAGGCCACGCTCTGGGATGCTTAGGACAGAGCCAGTAGAATTCTATGTAGGTTGGCTGCACAGGCACGATCAGTGTCAAGACGTTTTCAGGGGAGGGGAGGGGAGTCAATGGTGCAGCAGGCTATGGGTGTGAGATTCCGGTAAGTATGCATTTGGAGGAGGGGGAAGGTAGGTTACTTAAGATCAAGTGAACTTGGTAGGCAAGACAAGTGCACCTATACTTTAAAGCTGAACAAATCCAAAGTTAAAGTGGGGCTTATCCCCACACTGCAAGGTTTAAACGTTCATTTTCTCTAGGAGAACATTAAAAAGCAGTTTTACTTTTACTTTTTTATTTTTTTACTTTTCCTGTTTTACTTTTTTACTTTTCCTGTTTTACTTTTACCTTTTCCCCAGCTCCCACAGGCTTCCCCCTTTCCATGTGCCTGGTCCCCTGAAGCTTCTTTCCTTAATCACTCCATTGTTTGCATTCTAACGTCATCACGCACAATGCAGGACCAGCAATCCTGCGTTATAAGTGAGGATGCTGGGGGCCCACCCACAACTCAAAGCATCAGAGAGAAGAGAAGAGCGCTGCCTGCTCGGTCAGTGAGAGATAAGGTTGTTGGTTATGTGTTTAGATGTGTTCCCCTACACAAAAACCAGCATAACTCTTGCAGTGCGGGGGAACCCCACTGTATGGGTAATTAATGGGTACTAACTCTTCCTATTAGTATACCTATCTATGCACACAATCCTATGTAGATAATGACTTTTCTGAAGCCCTGTATTGCAGGCACTCTATCATCAGCATGTACTATGTAGGACTAGCAGTCCTGTATTAAAAGTAGGGATACTGGGGGCCTGCCCACAACTCAGAGATTCAGAGAGAAGAGAAGAGCGCCTGCTTGGGGTGTGTGTGATCGGGTAAGTAGAACTGCTTTTAATGTTCCCCTATACAAAGATAAGCATAACTCTTGCAGTGTGGGGGAGCCCGTCAGCCAGCCACAAAGCCAGGGAAACAAGCTTTCACCGCCTATATGCAGACTCGGAACACATTGCATGGGCAGAGAGAGGCATGTGAGTTCCTATCCCATACACCAGGTCCAATCAGGCGGTGATCTTCAGTGGTTTGTGGGTTTTTTTAATATTGAAAACTGTTGTAATTCCTTTGTTAATTAGGCTTGGAACATCAGTTTCTTTTTTATTCTGGAACAGAAACTAGTGGAGGGGGAAGATGGACCTGAAACAGGCCTATAAGTTTTATAGGCTCGCACCAGTTTCCTGTACCAAAATAATGGTGACGGAATCTTTATTAATTCCCCCCCGTGTGCCTATTGGGAGAGGTTTAACCAGCTTTCTGGACACATCACCAGGACTGATGCACAGCGCTGGATGCAATCTGTCTGCGTCCAGAGCCGTGCATCCATCCCAGTACGGGTGAAAACACTGGGATGTACGTGAATATTCACACAGACTTAGTTTTAACAGACAGTTGCATTGAACACATATTCATAAACACGGCCCTCTGCACTGATGCATGGATCCATGTGCCTGTGTGAATGAGGCCTATTACTCTGTTTTGGGATTTAATGGTACAGACAGAACCACATGTGTTATTCATCTGAAAGTGATTTAGATGGTGCTAAATCAGGGTGATGTCCCTGGTGCAGAGTTCTTACAGAATGTGTCCTGGTCAATGTGCCACATGTTAAACAGACTGGACACAAGTTTTCACTTAAATCTGATTGCCATTCATTCGCCACGCACAGCTTACATGCAGTTTTATAGTTTCAATGAATGGCTGCATATGTTATACCCACAAATAATTCATTTTGCACAAATTTCTATTCACACATTGAAAAAGAAAAGCAGGAGGAACTTCTTTTCCCCAAGACATCAAACAAACAATTGATAGAAAATCACCCCGATGCCTCTACAATGTACCACAATGAATATGAAATGTATTTAAAATTCAGATTTTTAATGTAAAGAAGTGTAAACGGGCCCTTGGTTGGGTCTGCTCCCGGCTGTCAGGCAACTTTGAGCTAACACCTGGAGCATTCATATCTAAAGGCATGCTGGTGATGCTTTCATGTAACTAAATGCAGAGAGCCCTGTGTCTGCAGTTGACTTCAATAAATAAAAGAAAATTTGAAGTGGCAGGACCCTGAATGATCCCAGTATAGCCATTAACCCCTTCGTGACTGAGGACGTACAGTCTACGTCGCCAGCATCGGGGCTGTTTAAACAGACTCCCGGTGACTTTTGCCACTGGGACTCTGTTTAAACTTGTAGAGCCGACTGTCAGCTTTACAACAGAAGCGATCCTGGCGACTTACCTGTCGCCAGATCGCTTCTGCGTCCCGAAGAAGGGGCCGCCCCCCCCCGCCGGACACCCCCGCCGTGCTTCCCGGGCTCCGTTGCCCCTCCTACGGGCCCGGGACCGGCGATCTTTGTGTCCGCGGGGAGCTGGGGAGGAGGTCGACGAACTTCCGTTCATCGATCCCCTCCCCGTTCTATGGGACCGGGAGCGATGCAGATTGCATCACTTCCGGTCCCTGGGCTGTCAGTTCTGGGCTCCTGCAGCCCAGCTATAAGCTATTGAAGTGCGATCTGCACTTCAATAGCTTATTTCCAGTGTAAAGGTGACACGGGGGTTATTTGGACCCCCAGCATCACCTTTAAAGAGTACCTGTCCCCCTATGTGATAGCAGTCAAAGTAAATAAAAAAAAAAAAAAAGTTTTTTAAATTAAATTTAAATAAAATAAATCTAATAATAATAAAAAAAATTTAAAAGTCCCACGCCCCCGCGCGTCGCCACATAAACACGCGTCGGGTGCACCTACGTATGAAAACGACGAACGTGCTACACATGTTGGGTATCGACGCGCACGCCGGAGTGAGAGCAATAATTCTAGGGCCAGTATTTTGGGGTATCTCTAAATTGATGACCTGTGGGGGCTTTTAAAGCGTCTTCTATGGACTTTTTGGGGTACTGGGGTTTTTCGCCGTTTTACTGATGCACGCAATTTGTAACCTGGGCATGTTGGGTATCGTTTTACTCGTTGTAACCTCATCTTTTATATTTCATTAAAAAATGGGTATTTTGTTGTGTTTTGGGGCATTTAATTAAATTTTTCACTAAATATTGGGGTTTAATAAGGAGTTGCGCTAATATTGCGCAACATAAAAATTTGCAACTACCACCATTTTATTCTATAGGGTCTTGGCATTAAGAAAATATATAATGTTGGGGGGGTTTTAAGTAATTTTCAGGCCTAAAATGTGGAATATAACATGGGTACAAAAAATGAAAAAAAGGCCACAGTCATGAAGGGGTTAAAAAGGAGTAAGAATAAAGGAAAGTTATATATGCAAATGTATTTGATGTAACTAGATGTGTTAAAAAGAGTTAGTGTGTTTTAAAAGTTCACCCAATATTAAATGATTGAAACTAGAATTTGTGTACTGAATACACCAGCAGAGGGCCATGCAATTTGAGCATTATCAGCAATCATGGAAGAGAGTTAAAACTGGCATACACAAAAAGGGGTTAACTGAATCCTATTCATTCTTTTTAGAGATCTCACGATGTATTGTATGGGAATGACTACACCTGAAGGTCAGTGCTACAAAACTGTGCAATTGGATTCTCTTTTATTTGTGGAACAAAAATAGCACTTGTGTGGGTTAAAATAAGGTGTTTACTAGGGTTGCACAGACACCAAGTACAGTACTCGGTACAAGTACGAGTACATGTACCGATACTTTTGAGCTCCAAGACTACACTAGAGAAAAATTCAAAAATTAGGAGGCAGCTGTCATTTGTAAGGAGCACATGGAGCTCCTGGGATTTGTACATCATGTTTTAATGTACGATTTTGTTTTTATAAATATAAATAAAGGGATGCACAGATACCAGTTTTGTGAGTACGAGTACTGGTACTTGCCGAGTACTTACAAGTATGAGTACTGATACATTTTTGTTTCTGTCACATTTGTGTCATGTGACAGTTTTTCTAAAACAATACAGACTAATGATTTCAGGACAGTGGTGGAGCGCCAGAGCCCAGTCCCAGCTGCAACCGCTGCAACCCTGGTAGTTCTCATGAAAATGCCAAGTATCTGCACTGGTACTCGAAAAGTATCTGTGCATCCCTACCTCAAACTATTCCTCCCTGTAACCCTAACATTAACCTCAAACTATTCCTCCCTGAAACCCTAACACTAACCTCAAACTATTCCTCCCTGTAACCCTAGCACTTACCTCAAACTATTCCTCCCTGTAACCCCAACAATAACTTTGCATTATTCCTCACTCTAACCCTAACCTTCACACTATCACTTCCTCTAACCATAACATTAACCTCACACTACCCCATCCTCTACATCTAACCCTCACACTATCACTTTCTCTAACCCTACTACTAATTCTTACACTGTTCCTCCCTGTAAAGCTAACACAAATCTCACACTATCCTTTCCTGTAACCTTAACACAAACCTCACACTGTTATTTCCAATAACCTTACCACAAACCTTACACTATCCCTTCCTCTAATATTAACCCTCACACTATCCTTTCCTAAAACACTAACCTCAAACTATTCCTCCCTGTAACCCTAACACTAACTTCTCACTATTCTTCCCTCTAACCCTAACACTATCCGCACACTACCCCATCCTCTAAATCTAACCCTCACACTATCCCTTCCTCTAACCCTAACACTAACCTCATACTCCCTTCCCTCTAACCCTACTAACTCTCACACTATTCCTCCCTGTAACCCTAACACAAATCTCAAACTATCCCTCCCGGTAACCCTAACAAAAATCTTACACTATCCTATTAGGGGCACTATTACACTTGCCCCTTGTTTGTATACCAACCAACCCAAAGATTTAAAACATGCCAGCCCTGGGGAACTTGGTACTGCCACATAGGTGGGGTGGGGAACACACTTGGTACAATGAATTCTCTGAATGATCTGGGGTCTTATCACTGATTAAAATTCACATGTATGGGATGAGAAGATCAATTGTATTTGGCGCACAGCTACTAGTTAGTAGTAATATTGAAATAAAAACAGATCGCTTCCCTCCCAGGAAAATAACGTGAAATTGACTAACAATAATCTGGACACCAAATGGGGGCAAGGATTCCTTCACCTTTAATTTGGGATTGAGGTTGTTTTTTCAAAATAACGACAGGTGAAGTTTAATTAGAAACAAAATTTGTATTGCTAATGAAATGACTCCATAAAGCCGCTGACATGAGTTCTTTATGAACGTAATCTCCATATACTGCTGTTATCTGCTCCTTGCAGGGACTTGTTAAAATCACATCCTAAACTGTGGGCATGTGAGCAAAGTATCGACTGCAGTACAAGACGCACATTATTAACTCCAAGCAAATATTAAAACACACTTTGGTTCAGTTATGTAATCATTCAGAAATTATTAAATGTATTTCTAATTAACGGTAGTACATTTACCTGAATTCTGTCTCTGCCTCTCAGTGACCTTAGTTGCTGTGAACACATTTTACAATGTGATCACTGACCTGCTCCTAGGCTGTGATTGGACAATAAAGGAAAAGAGGTACACTGATCATCCCTCTACTCTCTCCTCCTGCTAGTAGGAATAAGAGATTTGAGAATGATAATTTCCACAAAATTTCATTAGATTTTGTTTAAATTTTTTAATTTGGTAAAATTTTGGGGAATTAATGAGGCAGGTGAAATCAAGGATGTTTTTTCATGGTGCCCTGAGCTGTATATGGTATCTAAAAGTAATTTTTAATTCTGCTAGACCAGTTCTTGTGCCAAAAAAGTTCCCTCTTTAAGATAGGCCTTCACTGATTAAAACTACTTTCCCCTACTGTATTCCTCCCCCTCCGCAAAGTAGAAAAACTGACCTTGGGTTGCCGTGTCCAGACGGCATTTTTTTCCTGCGCGCATGGGAAGGGGGTTTAACACCCCGGATGTCAACTGGTTAAATAAAGAAAAAAAATAATAGATTTTTTTCAAGCAGCTCAATTAGCAAGAATGGAAATGTATTGTTTCTGTGAAATTGGTAATGCAGTCAAGCACATTTTGCCAAAAAATCACTCTGCTCATATCTACCTGCAATAATGTTCAAATTGTTTGACAACACTATACAAAGCAACAGAACTCTGACTAGATTAGAGTGCTAGCCCTGTATCCCTTGCACGGGATATAAAGAAAGATTTAGGTGTTTATGCTAATTCTATGTAAAACACATCTAATTATTTTTAATATTATCAATAATATGTTAATAAGTACATCTGTCTGGGGTTCATCTTTAATATGGAATTCTTCCTTCTCTATCTCCTCTCTCTGATCCTAATGGATGCAGTGTGTGTTTCTGTCTTGCAGCCGCTCATGGTGGACATCCACATCGGTATGACATTTCCAGACAGCTACAGAAAGAACAACATAAACTAAAATATTCAGAACATTAGAACGGTGGGAAGAATATATTATAATATGTCATTTGCTGACAGGACAGTGCATTTGCAGACAACATTAGAAAGCTATTGTTGAATCTGCAGACAGCAATAAAATAACACAATGTAGCATATAATTAGAAGATAGTGCTTTACATATGAAAACACGGCACTTTCCCACCAGAAGATGACTACGGCAGACGCCGCTACATTTACAGATCACGTTACAGCGTTGTAACATTTAAAAGGCGGGCATATAAATAAACATGCAAAATGTAAACAACCCCAGACCATGCACTCCACAGCAATATAAATGGAAAATCAGAATATTTGCTAGCAAACTCTTGTAAGTTGCTGGCTGAAAGCTTGCAGTACATTTGTACATGACATGAGCATTGATATATTGCTTTGCAGTGATGGGAGCCTAGTGATGGTAATTTATGGTGCAAAACTCCCATCATTGTTAACAAGGGTGAATAGTTGCTGGCCAAAATGTGGCTTTCTGCAGTAAATTAAATGCCAAAAGTGAATAAATGCAGTCACATAGATGCACTTACATGGTTGCTACAGCAGCTAGCCCCCAACCCCCGCCCCCCCCGGGGGTCCAAAACCCAGGATACTCTATAATACAAATACCAACTTTCTAAAGCCGAGCTTGGTACCCCTCTTCCCCTTCACTTGTGTCTTGCCATTGGACCATCAATGTCAGGGGCAGCTTCACTAACCATATATGAAAGGCAGGAAGGGATCTCATAAAGACCTGAGATTCATACAACAAAGCTTCCTAGATTTTTGAAATTGGGGTGCTCTGGAAGTCATTGAAAGGTATGTGCAGGCACCTCTGTGTATCGTCATGTATTTTCTGATGGCAGTTTATTTACAATAAGGTGAGTGCAGGTCATCCATGCAAACAAGTGACACTTGGCATCAAGTGAGTGAGATGTGAGCTCCTTGTTAGCCATCCAGGTGGTCTCTCTCTCTCTCTCTCTCTCTCTATATATATATATATATATATATTTAGTGTGAGCAAACAAAAGGCAGTCTACTCACCAACATTGGTTTCAGGCAATCATGCCCACTTCTATTTGTCCAGTCTCCAGTCTGATACCACTCATAAAGCTCATTTTTTGGATCTCTCCACGAAACAGAAATGATCTGCCTTTTTTATCCTGTGGCTTCCTCCAGGATGAAAATGTTGGGTGGACTGGTGCAATGTGGTGGCCATTGAATTTACACAGGCCACCCTAACCTGGGTAGGAAGTACATCCTAAATAATACCTCATGCTTTCTAGATGTGTTTGTATAGGAAAACTTTGGCTCCTATTCCAGTTACCTGACTGCTGAAGTAAACAGCATATTATCCCACCAACGAAAATCAGCCAAATATAACAAAAAAGGATTCCCTTTCTAACTCTTTAAAATAAAAAAAAACAGCTCTAGCTCCGTTGCTGCTTCCCACAGACTCACCTGGTTATTGATCCAGCACCCCTCTTGTTCCTGATTGAATAATGTCCAGCATCTTTCAACCCACTTGGTGTGAGCCCATGGTGCCAAGGCTCTACCCTCCACCTTGGACTCACAGGAGAGTTCTGATAAGAAAGTGACACCATGTCATTATGTGGAACGACTCGCTGCAGAAGTTAGGATCCTCCCACTGCTAGAGTGAGAAGAGGTTGAAGAGGACCTGTGATGTCCCTGGACTGAACTGCACAAAAACAAACATTCCCAGCACACTCACCAGCCAGCCTGCAAAAAAAAGTGCACTGTCTAACTACTAAGGTTAAAAACAGAGGTTTTTGGTACACACCTCTGTACATTGTGGTCCTAAGGCTAATCTATGAGAGTCCCCATCTTGGAGCATACTTATAGCAGAGAATGAATTGGGTGCAGGTGGGGTACTGTGACTCGCAGCTCACAGTCAACTACTGGCAATCTGTAGGACAATGGACATTAATGTGCAGTCAATCATAATGAATGAAAGAAAGAATTGGAGCTCCTCCTACCAGTCTCCAACATCACAGCACGCTTAATGGACCGAATCCTGCCGGCAGCAAGAGATTAATGAATCAACAGGCCTCAGCTGTTAACTATGTTTCCTTCTGTAAGTTTGCTGATCTTTTAAAACTTTTTTAAATTGATGCCTTTAAAGTGCTTGCTGGAATTATCTTGTCTATATTGACTGAGCTCAATACAGCTAACGCAATTGTGCAGTCCCTATTTTCAGATATTTCATGATCTTTTTTGTTCCAGTAATAATCATATAACTTTTTCCTATATCTTATGATATATGTGTTACTTGAACATTGGGTTATGTATATATTTTCATTGAACAAGTCTCGATTTTGATTTTCCTTATATAGAGTACAAATTGAAGTTTTGGCCGCATTAGACCAGATCTCTTCCCAGTCCTCTAGCTCCAGTACTTGACCCAATAACTCTTCTCATCGGGACATGTATTTGTGTTTTGGGGATGGCTAAATAGAAATTGTAATCAGGAGCTTACAGATATCAGAAATTAGATGTCTGCGTGTTGGACCCTCCAAGCACAGTCCCTTGAAAGGAGTTAATTTAGAAAAAGTTAAAGTAGGGGGGTACAATGTTCCATATTTGGTGGAGCTGCACGTGTGTATCCAAGTTATGGATCAGGGTGAACCGTCCTTCATGTCCAGCTACAAAGAGATCCTTGTGAGACATTACTGCTGAAACCAATCCTACATTTGAAGCGCCTACAGCGGAATCTGGTGGTCCATATTTTTGTAGCGATTAAAATGTCGATAGCCTGGATTGCTCCGTATCTACACTTTGACAAAGTCAAACACCATCTTAATTATATCCTGGTTAATGAGAAATTGGCGGGAATATTGTCTGACCGCCATGCTTGCTTCTTGTCGATATGGCAACCTTGGATTGACTTTTCTAGGCCGCCTACATTCTTGTCTCATTTCCTTACCATATAAAGATCCGTTCCTCCAGTTTCTTTTTCTTGGTCTTTTCAGCTCTTCTCTTTATGCTTTCCTTAAGCCTTTCTTTTTCCTTCTCTCTTTATTCTTTTTTCTTCACTTTTCTCTAGCTTTCGCTAGGCACTATCTTCTTGTTGTGTTTCAGTATTCTTTATTTCCCTGACCGTCCCCCCATCTTTTGTTCTTTCTCATATGCTTGTTCTTATGATGAGAATGGCCTTGGTTCAGGTTGTACTAATAATTTCGCTATTCCTGTTTAGGGTTTATATGTTGTATGCTCATCCAGCCCTATGGGTGGGTTGTTTATCTTTAATTATAAACTTTTGTTATTCTGCCTTAATGTGAGTCATACTCTGTGTTATCCCCCTTCTTAGTTATCTACCTTGTTTTGGTGTTATATTTTCTATTTAAAAACTAAAACAGTATTGTGAAAGAAACATTTAAAGTAGGGGAAGCAGAGTAAGCAAAATGTTTGATCTGGAGGTAGGTGCATTGGGATTTGGCAGGAAGATCGGATTTCAATCGGAGGTCGGAAAAGATCGGATTTCAATCGGAGGTCGGATATATATACCCCACAGTGTTTTTTATTTGCATCAGTGTGGTAGTAAAGTGATATATAAAAAAACAGGAGCTTTAAGCTATAATGCATATCACACAGCATATTAGCACAATATGGCAGACTTACACGCCAAACCGATCCCCTCCACTGTCATAATCCTTTTTCTTCTGAGACCTTCCATCTTCGGCTTGTTTTTTCCAGGTTTGGTGTATTCGGCCTCTTGATTGGCCAGCCAGCATCAAGTAACTCCCGTGCACATGCGCAGGAGTTACTTGATGCTGGCAGGCAAATGTTGGCATGCCAGGTCTATGCTCTGAGCTGCACATGCGCAGCTCAGCATACAGACATCTAAAAAATGCCAAATGATATAAAGAAGCTTTTCCAATCTGCATTTTTTTAAATGTTCCATTACTTTCATCTTAATAAGGTGAAGTATGGTGTTCAAGCAGTTAGTACCCTTGTGATAATGGGTACTAAGTTTGAATCCAACGTGGAACACTATCTGCATGGAGTTTGTATCCTGGCGTTTCTCTTGGTGTTCCTATATCTCTATTGATTTATGTAATTGACAACCTCTCCAGTTGTCCATTGTGAGTGTGGTAGGGGCACTAGATTGTGAGTTTTGTGGGACCAGACATGATTTTTAGGGGATCTGTCAATTCTGGAAAATACTGTATATGATGTCAGCTCTATATAAATATTCAAAATACAGGATATTGAATCATGCTGTTATATCTGCATTTTCTGACATAATCTATCTCTCTTGTTCTATAAACACATGTGACACCATATGTAAGCACAATGCTTATACAACTTAACAAAAATTGATAATATACCTCAGGTATCAGTACAAATTGTTTCAATAATAAAGACTATGCAAATAAATTGATAAACAAAAAATCCATAATAAAAAATATAAGAAGTAGCCCTTCCATAGTCTCAAATCAAAAACTGTGGAATGAATAGGGTGAACCGTATGAACTGACAGCGCATTAATATTTATCATGTTTCTGTCCATAATCCAATCCCATAAAGAGTTAATTTCACATCACCCAGTGAAGCATGAGGACTCCTGGTACCTCTGGCACCCCAAAGCATTTAATATTTATAACATTCATCCAAGTTTAATTTTTTTCCTTCTTGCCAAAGAAAGAGCATACTTTTTTTTTAAAGTTCTGCACTGCAGAAAAAAAAGAGCGAGAGAGAGAGAGAGAAAAAAACCACCCTGACTCTCTCATTAGCTGGGAATTTTCCATTCCTTGTTCCTCACACTGGCAAAACGAATGTAATGAAAATAAAAATATACATAGACACAGAAGAATCGGGAAGACAGCAGTGTATGAAGATTGCTTCTGGCTGTCAGATTACTCTGAAACTTTATGTGCTGACATTTGTAAAGCATGGGTTTGGTGATTAAAGACTATTTTATAAACTACAAGTGTCACTGATGTTTGTAAGACTTGATTTGAAAATGGTCATGATGTAAGACCTCAGGGGCAGGGCCCTCCTTACCATCCTTTCTTGAATTGTATTGTAATTGTAATGTCTTCCTTATATTGTAAAGCGCTGTGCAAACTGTTGGCGCTATATAAATACTATGTAATAATAATAATGCAGAGTTATGATAGCTGACAACGGGACTCAATCTCAATCATTCCTTTTCTATTACAATGGAGACATTCCCTCTTTATTCTGTGATTTCAGGTGCTGAGCAGCCTAATACAGATTATAATATATTAGGATTATAGAGGTTTACAAATAGCATAATGGGAAAATGTAGTAAATATTTGTAGTTTGCGAATAAAGTGGGGAAGAGTGTGAACTTTTGTCAGATTTAATTGCTGCCTCTAAACCCACCAAACTTTTATGCTTCTGACACCATGTAGAAGGGTGCTGCTCACAAGCCGCTGCTACACCCGGCGAGCAGTAATACAGCTCCAGCTGATGACAATCAGTGAGGCAGCTATCCTTAGATTGATTGGCTGTCAGAAAGTAATTGCCTGATCATCACAGCCATTTTGCATCCAGAAGGGTTATATATAGCCCCTTCTGTGGCCAAGTGGTGAGCAGTTCTGCCTTTACCTGCCATAATAAAACTGGCCACAAGATGGAGCTAAGAGAAAAAAATCTCTATTTACAGTAGCTTAGACTGTCTTCCTGTAATAATAAACACCCATCATCCTTCACCCTGAGGTGAAGGAAGCAAGCATTCAGGGAATTCAGCTTCCATTTTAGAACCGAGGAGAAGAGAATCCAGTGCCACCCTAAGCATGTATCTGGAAGAAAGCGCTCACATTCCTTATAGGCAGCATTGCTGCTATGGATAGACTTGTTTTGCTCGGTATTTGTAAGCTGACTCTATATTCATATGTTTTAAATACCTACCAGCATGTCTTTGGAGTGTTGGAGGAAATGAAGCACCCATGCAAGCACAGGGAGAACATGCAAACTCCTTTTTGCAGATAGTGACCTGGCAGAAGCACTAACCACTATGCCACTGTGCTGCCTGTTGGGTTTCATGTGTTATTGCAACCCTTTGAATAATATACGAATGCTATATATAGAATTTGGGGATGAATATGGAGCAAAGACGATACCTCACCCGAAGAGGAAATGTATAATAATGCGGCAAAAATAAGGGCTTTTAAGGTATCAGAAACACCACTGATATATCACAAAAGTAGGTTAAGATTGCATCTTTATTTTATACAAAAATATAAAAGAAAATTTGATTGTGCATAATAAAACACTAAAACAGTGATCCTTCCTTCATATTGTGGCATACAATCAAGACCTCCCTTATAAAGATACCAACAATATTGATAACTTATCCAAAGACCATATAGAGTCCAAAAAATGCGATATTGTCATGATGTCATGGTATCAAGAGGTGCCAATATTCCTCAACGCGTTTCACGCCCAATATAGGGGCTTCTTCAGGAGGAAGGAAGAGGATACTATAAGTGTTTAATGACCTGTTAGGTTGGTGTGACTGTTTGAAGGAAGAAGTGCATCTATAAAAGCCAAAGGGAAAATCCCTGTAATGTTGCCACCAGTTTAGGTAGCTGTTTGGAGAAAAGAGCTGAGGTACACAGAGGCCCTTGCTCTCAAATGTTGCTATGATCTCCACAGAAGCCAGCTGCCAGCTATTTGGCCAATTCTGATATTCTCTCTCATTATTGTGATCAGGGCCATATTTATTCTCTCTGCTGCCCCAAGGCCAGGTTCCTCAATGCACACCCCTACCCGCCAACCCCCCCTCATGGATAATGGCAGACCTGCAGGCTGCATACGAGTGATCTCGGCGACATCGCTGGGATCACTTGCACAAAAAAAGCGGCAGCTTCCCCGCTGTACATTTAGCTCTGCTTGCCCAAAGAAAACAGCTACCCGCCCAGCGCCAGGAAACTGCATGTTCCGGGCATCGAGAGATAAGAATTTGACACCCCAGCTGCCCCTCTACTCCCTGCTGCCCCAAGGCCGGGCCTTGGTTGGCCTTGTGGGAAATCCGGCCCTGATTGTGATGCTTATGCTACGACCAGCTGCAATGGAGAGTGGGTTAACATGGTGATTTGATGTTAGTGTGATGGACTTATAATCCTTTAACAGGACTGTTGTAATGTCTCTGAATAATATGCATTACTTGACTTGTATAAAGTAATACAAGAATTTAGACTTCCTCTTTTTTGGGACCTATCTAAAACCAGTTGTACTTTGGACACTAAAATCCCTGTTTTCTTGTTAGGCCATTAGCAGCCTGATCTACTGCTGTGATCCTTTGCAGATAAATTTTCTAAGGGAATAGTGCTATTGTGACTGGAATTCTGACTTTTCTCTGACACTCATTTGCTGCATGCTGTTTCTGGCCTGTCAAGTCATAAAGTCAGATCCAGCCAGGCAATGAGAATTTTTCGCAGGCCAGCAATGGCAGCCTACTTGTTTCAGTCATCACAGGAGTGATTTAGGTTTGGCTGACACATTAACTGCACAGAGAGCAGGGGTTTTGCTAATGTATTTCCTTACAATTCATATAATAGTCTATTAGGAAGTACTCTTGAGTACTTGACATTATTATAGCTATTGTAAATTGATTTCTGTAAAACCTCTGTTATTTATCAGTGGCACAAATATCCATGCACAGACATCAGCAACACACACTGGAATCTCCAGCTCTGAAGTCAGGAAACTCCCTGACGTTGTTCAGGTACATTCTGATCTGTTGCAGTATCTTTAAATTCCCCCAAGGGGTCTTTTTCCTGACTGAATAGTCATACACTTTAGGAAATTGAATCTACATTATGGTTAGTTTCTTTACCCAGGTACGACAAAGATTCCCTATGGAGAACATTTAATTCACTATTCAGCAGCTCATAAATTCAGCCTGTATATTATGTGTTGTTACATGTACAAAATATTAAATATGTCAAACTGCACTAATTTCAGGAGGAGATCATCAAAAGCTAAAGTAGCATGTTCCAATAAAAATATTTGTCAATGCATTTAACAATTGGTCAGGTTAGGAGCTTCAGCTATGAGCCATTATAGGAACTAAAAAATACACAATGCTGCCCTAGATACATGGAAGTGATCATACCGTGTAAGAGCTCTACACATTTTGTTAAGATTATTATTGCAAAAACTAAATCCAAAAAGTGTTGCTTTGTATATGTTGTTATGAAGCATTGGTACTAACAACTAACCAAGGCAAAAGAAAGAGAAGTTAATGTAGCTGAAATACAGACAGACTTGTGACTACTTCCAGGTGCTCCTGGACTTCGTTCCTGCTGCAGTTTTTGCTGGATTTACTCAGAGTTGTCCAGAGGTGGTCAGACAAAGAAAAGTAACCACAATTGTGTTCTTTTTTTGTGTTCCCCCTGCTGCTCTTAATCCACTTGCTAAATGGCTTTGTTGTTTACAGAATATATAGACATTCTAAAACCTTTTTGAAAACTCTGGTGTTGGTTAGCCAATAGATAAAATTCAAGGTGGAACGTAGCCATGCACAGTCCAAATGATCATAGATCCATTGATTGTGCCTTGGTCTTTTTGAGAGATCTGATTGTGGACAGCAGGACAATTGGATTTCAGTCCTTACGTTTTTTTTTAATACAGGGGGAAAATTAAATGCTCAAGAGCGTCATAAAATTCGTAATATAAAATCAGAAGGAATCAATTTTTTTAAAATTCACAGCTGAAAAACCATAGCTAGTTATTGTAGGGAATTTATACAAAACAACAGCATGAATTTTTAATATACGAGTAAAATAAATTAAAGGAGAATTATGAGGTAAGTGATTTCCACTTTTCGCCGACCTATGACAAAAAAGCTGTCACAGGTCAGCTCTATTGATCGGGAAGTGAGCAGAAACATGCACCCATCCGCTCACTTCCTGATTGTCTCCCTACAGTGAGTGGTGACTGTCAGTCACCGCTCCCCACAGGGATTCCCCTCTCCAATCCTCCAGTGCTGAGTGGAGGAACGAACAGGGAGGGGCGGGCTCAGCTGGCTCTGCCTCTAGATACAGCTGGGCGGATCCAGTCAGTATTGTCAGGATCCGTCTCGGCTGTGGCGCTCTCTGTATATCGTGGGCAATAGCCCGCTATATACTGAGCTTTGGGTCAAGGGAGGAGGTTGGTATATGTCCTCCTGTGACCCTAAAGAGAACTAGGGGGAAAAACACTAATCGCATAGTTCTCTTTTAAGTAAGAACTGGTGAATTTGCTAAACGTTAAAAGCAATAAACACAAACAAAATTTTGCAATTCTGATAATATTACTCAACAACTGACAAGTACATAAAAGTACATAAAACATGTTTATCATATTATGATGAATAAACCAATCTGCTAGGTTCAGGATCTGGCCTAGATTTGGAATATTCATGTAGCAAGATATTTTCAGTAAATTTTTGTCCACATGTAATTCAGCCCTCAGCATATATACATCATGCCTCCCAACCATATAGTCACTACTTCTCTAAGCAGCCATATATACACTGCATAATTCACCTCCCCACTATTTTTCTCCATGCCACAGCTGCTTTATATACCCTATGCATGAACGTATGTACACTATCTCCCCACTGCTGAAGCCAAATGCTTATCACCTTTCCCCTTACATATTTTCTGAAGTGCTAGCTTAGTAAAGGTATCATGCTCTCGGCTCACTTTGATTAAGTTTTAATGGCAGTCATGACCAAACCCCTATAAATAATTGGTTGGGAACGGATGGGAAATGACTCCACTGGTTTGCAGAGCTTCTGTACCATAGTTTTTTTAAATTTAATTTTGAAGCTTAGATGTGGACAATGCAGAGGGAGATTATAAACTTTCAGCTTGGAGGCAAACACAATCAGCTGGCCCTTTCAGAGAAGATATATTTTCCTTTTGACTAAAGTGCCCTGAGCAAAGTGAGCCATGCTAACAGTACTTGGTGGGTATGGTAAAATGTTGGTGTTTTCTTGTGGAACCGTCTACACTTAAAGCAGCAGTCCAATACATTTTACATGTACTGACCTGTCCTTGCCTGGCTCAAAACCCCAGTCATTTCTCAGTTATAGGTGGATGAGACTATCTAAAATAAAAAATATTAGGCATTTATACTTTTAGTTAAACATTTGCATGCAAACTGCCTTTAGCAATTCACTATTTTAGCAAATGTGTGGCATAATCACCTGATTCCTAAAGTCATAATGTCATAATGATTATTCAATGTGATCAGGAAGCTGTGAGATGTTGGTTGAGAATTTCTAATACAAAAAAAAAAAAACCCGACCACAGGAAATCTGCAAGCAGGATGTGAAACAGGAAAGAGACCAAAGAAGATGGTGTGGATAGGACATTTATTAATTTTTTTTCTAAACATCGGACAAAAACGGAGACAACTGAGGAGAAAAAAAGGGACAGGGGAATTTGGTTCGAAAAGATGGACGCTCCCTCCAAGGTACAGTTGGGGGTTATGGAGAAGGGGGCAAAAGCTCATCAAATCACACACAATACAAAAGGGTTCATGGGAGGGGAGGATACATGAATACCAATTTAGTTACATTTCAAGCAAGAAGATACATATTTTTAACATAAAAATAATATTTGCATTCAGAAACACCCAGCAATAATAGTAATGACAATAATGTTAATTGTAGGAAAAAATAATTATATTGAGAAATAAAAGCCACATTAAGCTATGATGATTAGTTATGGAAGATGAGCACTCTCTTACTAGAAGTTAACAAATGTTAAATATAACCGTGTAATCTGCTGCATTTCATTCAGTCTTTAGCTGCAAAATCCTGGATCTTTGTTTAAGCCGCAAATAGACTTAAGAAGCAAAAAAATAGCAGACACAGGCTCACTTTTTACTGCATATTTTCCTTATCCTTCTTGAAAATAAAAAGGAAGGCCTTTGGTAACGATGATGAATACATAGTGCATAGACATAACAGCTATCATTTTCATTCTGTCTTCTCACGGAGGAATAAAAAAAAAAACATCAGAGAAATGCATAAAAATCTACAACTGGAAAGGCAGCGATAGATTGTCATTTGGAAAGTGGAAATCTGCTCAGTACTGTTGTTTATGTATTTATCTTCCAAAGTTTTATGTATGAGCTAAGTGCCGCTTATTCTTAAAGGGATTCTTTACTATGTGGAAAAACAAACATTTTCATTTACAGTGAACCTTTTTTCCCCTACAGTACTAATGGTATTGATATATAAAAGAGTGCTTTCAATCAGCTTTCAAACACACCTCCTCTTGAACCAAAAATAATCTTTTGTCCATAAATATCACCACGGATTGATTTCAATATCAACTTCAGCTCTAGAAGTCAAAGGTGTACACCACAGTTAGACGATGGGCAAATAAACCGTGCTTTTGATATAAGTTTGTGAGGATTCTCAGATCATTCAGAATTCATTGCAGGTGCAGCTGACCTGTAGATAACCTGCTTCATCTTCCTTTGCATTTTCATAGACTTGTATGGGAAGAGAAGCATTTTCCAAGAAAACAAAAGCCCTTCAAAACTAGTCCTTACTGTGGCTGCTTACCTTGGCCTCAGTTGTATCCTGCAGCCCATGCTAACCCCATATCAGCACAAAGCTGCATCACGCAATGGCTACAGGAACAGCAGGAGAATGCAACTGGTGTGTTTAGATAGGTGACACATTTGACAGCTTGATGTATACACAGCTGCCTGTATTATATACACCTTGACATTGGTATTATATTATCAATGTCAGCAATAACGCAATTGAACATGACAGTGTCTGAAGGAATTTAGGAGTTTTAAATTTAAAGAAATCATAAAGAAGAGATCTTATGCACCCTGAAAGCTTGCATCTTTAATAACTTAAGTTAAAAGCCAATAAAGGGTATCACTCCAAACCTTCTGTACTGAACATGCAATGTTCGAGTCGAACCTATGTTCGACTCGAACGTTCATCCCATCCTTACTAATCAATGCCCAACATGGTACAATGCACTACTACTGCAGAGGATAGACAGCAAAGCTTTAGTTAGTCTTGGTATCCAGGTAAGCCCTTCTTGAATTTACAAACTTAGTTTTGCCAGCATTTCAATTGGGACTCATATACATGGGCATTTGCTCATGCCTGAACTGCTTTTTTTTCCATGGAGGTTAAAAACGTATAAGAAAGTCAAAGCAGTTTAAAGCAACTCAGAAACAGCTTGAAGTCACCCAAAGCAACTGCTTGAGAAACACAATGCAAACTGAAAAAAAAATGAGAAGCATCTGAAAGCACACTGCATTTGACTTGCTTTTGAGTCTGATGCCCATGTGCTTAAAGTGTATTTCAACTTTCACAGCCAAATTGGGATACCACCTATTTTATATGGGTTACATTTTCCTATTCATATAGCATTAAAAAAAATGTTTCTTGCAGTATAAATTGCCTTTACTTGTGTTAGAGTTTTAAGGGTTACATTTAAAACATTTTTTTCTTTGTGGTTCTACTTCTTTTAAATGTTAGGAGGGGTTGTGATGGGATAGGGGTGTCGTCCATTCAGAAGTGGCTGGACCATTGTATGTTAATGAAGCTTATCAGATTGGCACAATCCTCAGATTTCAGTTCCAAGACTTATGGGCTATTGTTGTTAACATGGCATGGAATGTTGAAAATCACTACCAACCTACATGAGGTTACAGATGTCTGATATAAAGAAAAGTTTTGGTACTAACACTAATTGATGAGTCAAATAAGGCGAGAACTGGAGCACTGCGCTTGAAGTTTATTGGCCATGCAAATGTCTATAACTGAGCACATCTGTCTCAAGCGCAAGAAAAGAATCACATTATCAGAGGAACTGAGTAAGATCTCTGTGGCATTCTCTAGTAACACGTCTCTAAATTTAAAAAAGAATTGAACGCTATCTGGATGACATTTAGTTTTTCTATAGTAATTGTGCGTCATAAACAATTGCCATTTTTATTTTCATAAAATACTATTATCACTTTTTTCCGATCAATGTCTTCTTTTTTTCATCTGATCAGTGCTGTTGATGTTCTCTTATCTCTTTCAGCCACTTCCTATCCATATGATCTTGTTCCAGTGTCAGCTGCAGATCACTGCTTTGCACCTTTGGACCGGTTTAATGATAGTGACAACTAACCAATAGTGAAATGTCTGCTCAACGTCTATTAGCATGGTCACTTCTAAGGTTAACCAATGGCAAAACTGATAAAAGATAGGGTGACAACGCAGAAGCCCAACTGGGAGACAATTGTCACTCCATAGCAGGAAGTGCCTGAACAAGGATCCTATTAGCAGAGTTACCAGGTATTTTTAATGATAGCTGTAGAATAAAAAAGTACTGATTTAGGCTGAACATGATGGACTTGTGTCATTTTTCAGCCTATGTAACTATGAAAATTGGAAATTGCATACACATATTAAAGATGATATGAGATTTTAGTAATTGGGTTTAGATCTCCTTTTAATAAAAAAAAAAGGACCAAAGTGTTAAACTCCAGACTGAATTAAAGGATGTGCAACTCCTCAAACTGTACTGTGAAGACACCAAATTAGTGGTAGTATTCTAAGGGGCAACAGGCGATTTATTATTGGAAATCATATTGAATAGTTGATATTGTGGAGAAGAACAGGAGCATTATTCACAGACTTGAATACAATGAATTATCCAGAGATTTTACTGTAAGATATACCATAATATTTGCACAGTCACAAAACTTGCTCTGTCTGGCTTGGAAAGAAACTATGGTAGCGCAAGGGATATCATTCTTACAAAGTCTGCTTCATCTCACTTGTTTTAAGTGTCTAGAACTGTCATTCACTTGTCATTTTCCAACATGTCAACAACATGTGCCAGACCAATCTGTCAGCGGAACGGCTCTGGCTGCCCATGAAGAAGCAACAGTTACACCCTCTGATTCCCAGGCGATGCTGAATCCAGATGACATTCATTACTGTGGGATACTGTTCTACATACACTTTTATTGCAACCTCCTACATAGAAATTCACAGCACGTACTTCAGAACTCCATTACATTATTAATAAAGTACACAAACTATTCCACTGTGCAGTGCAGATTGTCCATGGGAAGTTTGTCGAATGATTTGTTAGAATTACCTATCCACAGTCTGAACAGAACCCTTTCTATATTTTCTGGTAGCGGGGCTGTTTGGGTCTATTAATATAAGCTATTAACAATGTAGTCCACATTTCTCATGATGGGGGGCCTGGTGGTATGAAAATGAACTGTTTTCCTGATCCCGAACCACTAGAATATATTTTCATCTGTGCAATCTGGCTGATGGATTTTTGGGAAACAGTAGAAACCAAGCCGAAATTGGTGCTTGCCCTCACCATAAAAGTAAACTTGCTGTGATAATACCTTAAGAAGCCCCACTCCAGCCACAACCGTCTCTATTAGCATTGTACATGGTCGTGAAGAATTATAACCTCGCAGCATTTTCTACCGTAGTCACATATGAAACATAAATTATGTTTCAGAGACACACAGATCTCCTTTATTAAGGTGACAATACAAGGCAACCACACACATGTGGGTGGAGCGAATATATAGTTTATAGTTTAGAATATATACATATCCAATAAATGATAAACAAGGTCCCCCGGCACCCTCCAACATGATTATGTATCTATCATACCGATTTCAGGGTAATAATATGAACAATATAATGTATAATGCATAGCCAATGGTCCCTAAAGTACAAATAAAAAGGGATCACAGGCTACTTTGATAATGCCATGGCCTCAGCACGGGAAATTAGTCAAAAGCGATGCAACATGTACTTCTAAGACCTGCTTCACACCTAGGCGTTTTTGAGCAGTTGGAAAAGCGCTTTTAAATGCCCAACACAAGAAATCCTATGATTTTCAATGACCCCTGTTCACACCTGAGCAGAAAAATGCCAACAGGAAAACGCCCGAAAAGGTACAGTTAAAAGCGCCATAGACTTCAATGGAAACGCCCAAAAAAGCGGATCTAAATGCACGTGCGGCCATTACCCATAATGTTTAATAAGCTGCTAGTCAAGAAGCATGCCTTCATGTACCCGCGTGCAAATGCGGAACAAAATGTGCACAATGAGCATAAGCGTGCAAATAACCGCACGCTGACCACACGAATACAAACGGTGCCGCCTAAGCGTGAACCTGGCCTTAGAGTGCTCCAGCATGCACTTCCCTAAAAGGGATTCATATATCAATGAAAACCCAACAGATATTCGAACACTTTCCCACTATATTAAGGTAACACTGTCAGTCACTTAAAAAGGTCCACTGTTCTACAATACAAGAGCTATACTTACCACTTCAGCAGCCAGTGTCTCCTATGTTCTCTTGATTCCATTGCTGCAGCATATCTTAAAATCAACAGCATTTACCTTCTCCTAGAGTGTCACCTGCGGCACACCAACTCTTTTTTAGTCAACATCTATTTCACTACTGAGTCATGTACTGCATATGACTTGAAGGAGAAAAACATGGCACGCATCCAGGAATACTGGAATCAGACACTACCGGAGGTATTGAATGCCAAAGAATCTGGTGGAGGCTGCAGCACTGACCGTGTTGCTTTAGCTAAAAAAAAAAAAAAAATGTGTCTAGAGTTCGGTTTATACTGCTGACATGAGAGAAACCAGGCAGCTTCCAAAATACTCCAAGAGCTCTGAAACCCAGGCCATTTCATAATGCTAGTGGCAAATTCAGTGGCCCCTCCTGTCTGCCACACCTCACCATTGCTCAGTGAGATTATTCATCACACAGGGGGACCAATACTGAGGCATAAAAGACTAAAAGACCTGTTATTAGGCCAGTTGTAATTAATTCTCTTTAAGCTTGCTTTGAAAAAAAAAGTATGTGGCTGTGCAAGGATTATCTATCCAGATAACCCATACATTAAAGTGACAGTAAACTCAGAAATTAAACCTTAAAAATGCTTTCAAGTACCTTAACTATTAACCAAAATGTATCTTATTTGTGCATCACTTGGCTGTTCATCCTCAAATCATCTCTGAATTGGGGCTGACTCTGCCCTTCCTTCTGCTGGGTGGCTACTTTTGTTGCCCATGGTCCTTGAGTGTTGTAAAGTAGCCACGGCTCCAAGCTCACTCCTATGATGGACTACAATCTCAGATTTAGTTTACTAATATGTATTAATATTGTAGTCCATCACAGGAGTGAGCTTGGAGCGGTGGCTACTTTACAAAACACACAGGGACCATGTGGAACAAAAGTGGCCACCCTCCAGAAGGAAGGACAACACCAATTCAGAGAGGATTTGAGGATATACCGGCCAAGTGATACACAAATAAATCCTGTATTGTTAACAGTTAAGGTTCTTGAATGTAGTTTTTAAGATTAGAGTTTAGTGTCACTTTAAGTTCTCTGTGAAATAGTTGCTTCACTACAAATTGTACCACACTAAACTTAACAGAGAAATGACACCGGATGTAATAGTACATTGATGTGGACAGAGATATCACAAGAGGTCACATTCACTCAATTAGGAAAAGTCTGTAGAGTCACAAATCAAAAATGAATGTAAGGGAAGTGACATGCCACAGCAACCCATAATGCTTTATTCCTTCCATAGTAAATATGACCAGTATTCATGACCAATGTGATGCCTAAAGTCATCTCTACGGCTCCTGGCAAAAGAAAATGTATTTTTCTACCTTTGGCGTGATTTACAAGGTGGTCTCAACATAGAGAACAGATAGCATGAAGATAATGAAATTATGTAGCTTGCCCTAAAAGGAATGCCAGCTTATATGAATGGTAACCCAAGGTAAAAACAGCACTGAGAGGGTGGAACTCACGCTGCTGTTGGTTTCTCATGCCTGGATAGCAATGGCCTCCAATCACCCTGATTTTAGCAGGACTGACTTAAAGAAGAACTCCAGGCATGTAAAATACCAAACCATTGCAGTGGAGCTACCTCCACACTGCAAGGGTTAAGTGTTCATTTTGGTGTAGGGTCCAAAATAAAGAAGATAGACTGACCCGGACCTCAGTCCTACCTGTCTGCTACCAGTAGAGCTATCCCGCATGGCAAGGGTTAACGGCTTGTTTTATTTTATAGGGGCAATAACAAGGAAGATCCTGTATAATCACCTGATTCTAGGTCCTGCCACACTGAGAGCTCACCTCTCTCCCCCTCTACTCCAGCTGTTGTATTTTCCCCATGTCTTCATGTCTAGTACACTTGTATTAGATGTGATGATGTCTTGGATCCATAGACCGTCAGTGCCCAGGGAAGAAGAGGCTGGATGGACCAGTCTAGCAGTCAGGCAGGACAGAGGGTCAGGTGAGTATATCTTTTTTTTATCTTCACTTCCTAGACAAAATGAGCAGTTAACCCTTGCAGTTTGACATAGCATTTAATTTGTTAGACAAGTCCATCTAAATAACTTTAAAGCAATGCAAAAGGGAACTGCATGGGTGGTTTTCTATTTTAACCAGTTCACCTTAAATCATCTGTTGTAGGTAAATTTTTCCTCAGTTTTATACTTTTATTACAATAAAAACACCACTTTATGAGATAATAAAATGAAGAGAAGATTATATTTATTAGATCAATAACTTGTGTGTGGTAAAATTTCCAGCAAAGACAAGTCCCATAAAGTCATGTTCACAGCCAATCCCCTTCCTTTCATTTCCCTTAATTAACAAAATAACAAACATCCAATGACAAAAACGAAGGTTTTGTTGAGGGAGCCGCTGAATTCATTTTCAGAAATGAGGAGACATGGAGCTGATGCATGCAAAGATAGGGGCGTAAATGGCTGGCTCAGGGGAAACAAAACAGTAAACAGCTAAGACATAACATTTTATTATTCCACAATGTTGCTTTCTGCTAGAAAAAATGATCATGTCTACAGGTTATCCCCACCCGAAGTAACAGATTACACTTATCACATGCCAGGCACAACTGAAGGCTCCTCAAATCAATGCCACCCATGGCAGTATCTAATTACCTTAAAGGGCTGGAAGCCTTCTTTTCTATTTCTTTTATATAGTTCCCAAGTCTCTCTCCCACACTCATTTACATTGACCCTGTTAATATCCAGACTCCCTGTTGTTTCTCCATGCTGCCCAATTCTCTTCCATTGCCCTCAGTACTGTCTGTGCTGACCTCCCATGCTCTTCCTTGCTTCTCTGTTCTGATCTGGGGTTTCATTGTGTTCCTCAGTCCTGCTCTACTCTGATCCAGGCTCCTTCATATTCCTTTATGCTCTTGACTCTAAGCTGAGTGTTCCTCCACGCTGCCCTTTTCTGAATCTAGCACCCCTGCGCTTCTTTGCCCTGCCACGTTCTGATCTTGTTCCTCCATACTGCCTCTGCCTTGATTCTACACCCCAACTCTATTCCTCAATGCTACATTCAAATCTACGCTCATCTATAATACGCTCTTTTGACCCAGGATCATCTATAATTCCCCATCCTAATCCTGGTTCCCATCTGCTCCTTTATGCTGTCTCAGTCTGATTCCTTCATACTGCCTCTGTTCTAATCCTACACTCCTACCCCATTCCTATGGCCAATTCTATAATATTCCATTTTGATCCAGGTTCGTCTACCATTCCCCATCCTGATCCTGGCTCCCTTATGATCCTCAATCCTGCCCCATTCTAATCCCTGCTTATCTAAAATGCTCCATCCTATCCTGGTACCCCTTTGCCCCTTCATTCTGCCCCATCTGAATACAGCTTACTCTATTATACTCCTGCTTGCCCTTTGCTTATGGGACCTGCATGTGCATGCTGAATTGATAGGCAGTAGAAGCTTCTTGAGCTCCTACAGATGTACTGTTGGATACCCTTTTTAGCTAAATATGAAATGTCATTTGTTGCCGAGAAATGCTATTTAAAGACTGATATTGGAGACTACAGAAAAGGTTCTTCCCACCAGCACTGACAGTACATTACAGTTGTATTGCCTCTTCTCACAAGGCCAATGGATACTCCTTTTCCATTGTATGACTTAAATTGACATTAAAGGCAAAAACTTTTTTCCCTCCCCCCAATGTTAATTAAAGCACTTACCTTAAATTATGTCTCTTAATCCGATCTTCTTCTTCTTTCCTGACGTTTTCAGCCTTCTCTCCAACGTTGCTGCGGGTCTACGATCCAGCGCTGACTCCTCTGTTCTTGCTGGTACTTCCTGTCCCACAGTGTCTGCATGCGGGTGCACGCATCCATAGACCTTGCGTCTCTCCTCGTCTCCCGGCCGAAAATCCGAACTGCGCATGCGCCCGCCCCAAGATGCTTTGCGGCCGCCCGAGCATCTTCATATTTTCAGACGGGAGCGCGCGGCGAAGACACAGGTAAGTTTAAACCGCGTTTAAAGCATTTAAAAAAAAACTAAAATCTTTTTGCATATATCTACTGCTTGTTAGCAGTAGATATATGCAAAAAAACGGGAGGGTTTAGAAACCCTTTAACTGCCTCCGGGCAGGCCGTAGTAAAAAAACAGCCGGCCGGGAGCTCTCTAGATCTGAGCGGGCGTCTTTAGACGTCCGCTCAGACACACCCCCCTCGCGTGCCGAGCGGGAAATGGCCGATATTTAAAAACAGGCAGCGCTGCCTGTTACCATGCAGCCAGCGGATCGCGTGTATGGGGTGCCGATTGCCCCCCCCCCCGCGGTCCCCCCCGCCGTTGTCCCACTGATCCCGGGCTCCGCTGTGTCAGGTGCGAGCCCGGGATCAGCATGTCGCCTGTGTCACAGGCGATCAGAGGGATATCGTTACACGAGCTCCCTCCGGTCCCCTCTCCTCTGCAAGAATGCAGAAGTGTTGTATAATACATCATGTTGTATATAAAATTCATTTCAGTACAGCGTTGCATGACGGAATAAACGTCAGTCAA
Organism: Nanorana parkeri; assembly: GCF_000935625.1. Taxonomy (NCBI): domain Eukaryota; kingdom Metazoa; phylum Chordata; class Amphibia; order Anura; family Dicroglossidae; genus Nanorana; species Nanorana parkeri. Next base: position 609,554 of record NW_017307028.1, on the reverse strand, counting down.
AGTACCGCAGCGCTGAATACTGAAAAATGGCCTGGCCAGGAAGGGGGTCTAAACACCTGGTCTTCAAGTGGTTAATCTACCTTGTAGGAAATCCATAGTGACAGCAAAACTTGGCTATGACTGTCCCCTGCACTTGGAGAGCTATGAAGTCTGGTGGAAATATTTTGCTACAAGTAACATAGCTTGAGAAATATGAGCATGATCAATCAACTTTCCAACAAGCATGCAGAATATCAGCTAATGGCCATTGGCCTTTAGGACCTTTAGGAACACTCCAGAGAGATGGACCATTATGTGCTATAGAAGCTTTCTGTAACTGGGGGAATCTCTTGTGTCTCTATTTAAGCTGAAATCCAGGCAAACAGATACATATATATATATATCAGGGAGTTGTAATTGATCAAGGCTAGTGATTGGCTGCTACACCCATGCACAGTCACATGGAAGGTGGTCACTCTCCCCATATCTGGAAGCATCAGCTATTGTTGCCGGCAATGATAAGGTCAAGTGAGAACTGACAAGATGAGAAGCAACCTTCTTTGGTTGCCCTCCGCTGGAAAGAGTCCAGCGGAGGGCAACCAAACTCATTAAGGGGATGGAGGACCAGAGCTATGAGACAAGGCTACTAAATTTAAATATGTTCACGTTGGAAGTAAGGAGATTAAGGGGGACATGATTTTCATGTATAAAATGTTCAATGGTGACAGCAACATTAGCAACAAACTCTTTACGGTTAACCCCATAACAAAGACTAGAGGCCACCACCTAAATTTGGTGGAGAAAAAAATTTCAGCACAGGGGGCGAAGGGGGTTCTTCTCAGTTAGAGCGGTTAGGGTCTGGAACTCGCTGCCAAATGCTGTGATTTCAGCTAAGAGTGTGGAATCATTCAAGAAGCTCTTGGATGATTTCCTTAGAGACCATAACATACAGGGGTACAGGTACTGCTAAGAGCAAAATCACACATGGACTCATACACACGCACATACCAGCAGAACCATAAATGCAAACACGCAATAGGTTGGACTTGATGGACTTATGTCTTTATTCAACCTCAAATACTAAGTAACTATGTAACCTTGAATATTTATTATTTATTACAATTTCTCTCCATCCAGTCCTGAGATTTACTGACCTTTGTCACACAGGAGAGGCCCAGAAAACCTGTTTTTTTTCTCTGCTGCAGCTAAAGATCACTTACAGATCTCCTCCCCACCCCAGCCTGTGACTGAACAGTAAACAGAGAAGCAGCATGCTGATGAGCTCATATCTTTGTCACTCTGTTCTCTCCTCCTAGCAGCATGTCCCTGAACTGCAGCACAACTGATTGGCTCCTCGTGATGCTTTTTCCCCTCCCAGTCTGATCTCTGCTGTACCATTTAGTGTCACTTTAAGGTAGACTTAGCCATACAAAGACCCAGTCGCCCTCATGCTGAGCCCTGCTCTACAGAGACTGCAAGAGGCTAATACCAAGTCCCATTCAAGTAGTACATTGCTTGCATTAAAAAATACATTTTATAATGTATCAGTGGATACAGCACTGCATTAATCTGAGTCTCATATATCTGCCTGGAGTTTAGCTTTAAGAGGCAGAAGGAGAGCAAAGCACGCAGTCTTATAAATTCTCAATTGCTGATCTGTTATGGTCGAGTTCTGGAATAATTGATGGAAACTTTGCATTTTTTATGACTGATGAGATAATGCTTTCCAGCAATATTATATCCTTACTTTTAGTGTCTGAGACAAACAGAAAACATCATACTGGGATCAATGGTACAAATTTACTGACAGTCCATTACTGCATGTTATAGTGAAGCTAAAAAAAGACACAGAAGTCATATACCCACCTAAAGGACTATGCACTTATGTGAGAAAAACAACTCAACCCCCACCTGCCTCTCCCATCAAAACTGCTTCACATGCACACATTCCCACTATCTCTTTGCCGTGGTCTGCTTAGGGCCAGGCAATGTTTGCCACGTTTCTCTTTTATCATTCCTCTTAAATACTGTATATGCGTATCGACTAGCTGTACAGAAAAATAACCATTCGTGTACAAAGCTTGTTATATGGGCCATAAAAAAAATTATCCATTATCCTCGGCACAAGCAAAACATATATGAACATGATCTGAAGACCACACGCCATATAGTACAGCTATTCATTAAAGAGGGATTTAAAGTGGAAGTAAAGTGAAAACATAAAAAAAGATTGCTGGGAGGTAGGGATTTATGGAGAAGGAGAAGAAGAAGGAGGAGGAGAAAAACACTCATATGACAATTATTTAGATTCTTTTGTGGTTCTTGATGAAGCATGACAGCGAAACACGTTAAACTATAGTCAATCAAAAGATAATCAATTAAGGAAGTGAATGGTAGCCGGGGATTTACGTATATAGGTACAGAAAAGGGATATACTGTGATTTATACTTATCAATGTGAAAGCATATAAGATGGGTCTGTGAAGTTATTGGTTTTAAGTAAAACATGTTTTAATGATTGTTATTTAATTAATGTTTTTTATGTTAAAGGAAATAAATATAGTGTTCTATTGATACTTTAAAAGCCTCTTTTATACCTATTGGTTTATTCTGACATTAGCGTATATGGGGTGTGGTACCAGTGTATAATGTTGTCAAAATATCCAACAATACTAACAGGGTTATTCACAAAAGTGTGAAGAGTTTGGAGAAGGCAGGAGAAGTGAGCAATCTAGGATAACATAACTGAACTGGAAAGTGAGCTGAATTTCCAAATCAGCTATGTTTTCCTAGATTGTTCACTTCTCCTGCCTTCTTCAAACTCTTCACCCTTCTGTGAATAGACATGAAAGTATCCTATGAGAGGTTTTTGTTGCACAACTTTTGGTGCGTTCCTAACTCGAATCTATGAAAGACTCCATCTTGGAGCATATATAGCAAAGGATGAATTGGGTGCAGGTTTGCCAGGAGGTAGCTCAATCCTCCTTAAAGGCACAGGGGCACACCAGAAGTCCAGCACATCACAGTGGCAGCTGAAGCCCCCCTCCCTCATATGTCCCCACACCAAATCCAACAAGTGAAGCAAATGGCAAACACACTCATCAATTCATAATTAGCTTTAAAGTAAGCTGCACATAGAAGGCTCTACACAGTACAAAAGCAAACATCTCTGAAGACTGAAGATCAATACGACAGTGCTGGAGAAGGGCAGACTTGTAAAGTAAGCATGCCCGAATGTGCAACTCTGCTGTTGCTGTGCATACTTGAATGTTAGGGCGAAACCAAAAAAATACAAAGAGGTTTATTTACACTTTAATGCTGTATGATCTAGTAATGGCAGTTCATAATTGAGGAGGTGTATATTGGGATTATCACAAAGTTAGATATATTTAAATATAGTACAAAAAGATGTAGCATTAGAAACCATTACAACTTGTAAAGAAAAAAAAATTGAAAAAAATGTTTAAGAATAATAACCTAAAATGTATTTCTTTTTTTACACTTTTGTCCATTTTGTTCAGCTTAAAAAACAAAAACAGAGCAGGGTGTTTAACGACACAGGGTACCCAAAAAAAGTTGGCTATGTCCTTAAAAATAATTAGGTTTGCAAATTAGTCATAATAGTCATAGAATTAGGTTATGGTTTTTTTTCTCCTTCTGCCCCAATGGCTTCTGCCCCAAATGGGGTGTCTGCAGCTTGCCACCATAGAACCTTGTTGTTACATCCAAGTGCGTTTTTTCTGTCCATATAAAGAAACAATACTCTTTTCCCGCAGCAGGCTATTGCATCCTGACAGCTGAATGAAAAATCAACTTTTTGTGAAAGGGGGGAGGGGTCCTGGCAAGGCCGCACACTGATTCAATTCTAGCCAAGTCAGCAGTTCTCAGATACATTTGAGCAGTGTATGGCCAGCTTCATTGTCAAGTTAACCCATGCATACAAACTCTGCTAATTCTGCGCACTATCATCTCTTTCTCCCTCTAGTCATAAAAGAGTTAAAGTGTATCTTTACCCCTTTCACTAAAAATCACATCAACATGCAGCGCTGCATGTTGATTTTTCGGGTCTTTTCTGCCCGTGCGTGCCCGCTAGGGGGCGCGCGCGAGCAGGAAAAAATTGCCGCCTGGAGACGGCAACCCGCCAATGCAGCAGTGCCGTCCGTCCGTTTTTTCACTATGGGCGGACGGCAAGAGGTTAAGCAAACATGTTTTTCATTAATTTCGAATAGAGTTCATCTACTTCCTGGTCCACTTTTGGCGCAGAGATGTAATTATGCCCAAGCGTTGCAAGCAGAGCATTAATTGGAAATCTCACCTGTAATCTCACGAAATCTCAGGAAAAGGCATTTTCCTTCCCTGAGATAATGTTCATGGTCACATGTCCTAGTCACATGTGCCAGAGTTCCAGGAAGTAAAAGGAGATATTTCAATCTGCCCTTAGTAAAAATGGCCGCTGTCAGAAGACTGGGAAGGAAAAGAGAAATAAGCCGGCAATTATCTATAAGTATGTGTTTGTAGATTGTCATTATTAAACAATGCTAAATATGTGTTTGTTGTTTTTTTAAAGATATGTGTAAAGTTCCTCATTAAGCAAATTGATCTCTCTTCTCTTCCTCTATTCATCAAAGAGTTATGAAAATTAATTTGTAAGATGATACCAAATGAACAAAATCCCAAAAAATAATCGGCAACCCGCACCCCCAAAGTCTTCTGCACTGGCATGCAATGGCTGGGCTATTTTGGAGGTTTCCTAAAAACAAATGGTATACAGAGAGAAACATAAGGGGCTAAGTTTATACTTTGCAGTAGTCTTATGGAGCGATTAGATGCGGACCTGTACGCAGACTGTTTGTGTCCAGGGCTTCTCATCTGTCCCTAACTATAGGGCTTCACTCCATGTGTGGTACATCTGGACTGCTGAGAAGGCTCTTATCCTCTCATTGTTTTTTACTGGCTGAGAGGCTGGAGCTAAATGGAAAAACCAGGCTGCACCCGTCTCAGAAATACGCTGATCTGGATGGCATACGGTCATGAACTGCGATGTGAATGTGATAACAACCAATGAGGGTAATCCTGTTTTTTGCATTTCCAATGGTTCATGGTTTTAGAGGTGATCTGAGATCCAAAACATACCTCACAACTTTCTGAGATGAGGAGGGACACCTTTTAGTACTAGTATGTGGGCAACTGACACACCCCTGCCATGCCCCCCAAAGAATTATAGAATAAAACCGATACGTTCTTTTCCCATCACTCCAGTCCCTTTATACTGGCTATTCAAATTACAAATACAATAGAGGTTGAATGAGAGATTTAGTGTAGTATAACACTTTTGGATAGGTCAGTGGTACATTTTTTTTATAGAGGTCTACACCTCAGACCAAGAAGAGTGACAATGGAGGAGATGAGAGGGACAGAACGATTTTGGTTCTCAAAGAGTAACAGTCCAACCAAATGAGGAGCATTTTGGAGCTATACTGAAGTGTGTGAATAGCGGCTGATCTGAGGTCTGAAATCTATGCATTAGGGCTGATCTGAAGTCTATGGACTTCAGCTCATCTAAGATCTGAAGTATATTCTTATTTAATTTATTACAAGTATTTATATAGTGCCAACAATTACGCAGCACTTTACATAGTTGCACATTCACATCAGTTCTTGCAATTTAAGGTGCCTATCTCACATGCATATATACAATGGCCAATTTAGACAGGAGCTATTAACCTATCAGCATGGCTTTGGAGTGTGGGAGGAAACTGGAGTACCCAGAGAGAACATGCAAACTCCTTGCAGATAATAATGTGGCTGGGAATTGGGGCTTATCCGAGGTCTGAAGTATATGGATTTTGGCTGACCTGAGGTCTGAAGTGTATGGATTGGGGCTGATCTGAGATCTGAAGAGTATGGTTTTTGGCTGACCTGAGGTAGGACGTGTATGGATTGGGACTGATCTGAGATCTGAAGTGTATGGATTGGGGCTGATCTAAGGTTTGAAGAATATGAATTGGAGCTTATCTAAGGTCTGAAGTGTAGGGATTTTGGCTGACCTGAGGTCTGATTTATATGGATTGGGGCTTATCTGAGATCTGAAGAGTATGGATTTTGGTTGACCTGAGGTCTGAAGTGTATGGATTGGGGTTGATCTGAAGTTTGAAGTGTATGAATTGGGGCTGATCTGAGATCTGAAGTGTTTTGATTTTGAAATTAACATCCTAGAGGCCAGACATAGCTCAACCAAACCATGAACAACAGGGGAAGGGACAGGCATCACACCAAAACCGTAAGCTTGGTTTACTTTATAGTACATGTATGTTTTGTTTGTGCAGAAGTTAATCAATTTTTGCATTTAGAGTTGTGCTGTTTACTAAATAATGAGTTCAACTTGCCATTGACAATGAGCACATCCAAAGTTTAACAGAGTATGGGATAACATACACAAGTAGAGTCCACAAATGGAGTAGAGCAATGGAAAGCTTTATTCAAATCAGCACATTACAGCAGCAAGAAAGCCTTGACATGTTTCATGCTACCACATTTAGTCATAAGCCGTATGTCTGTGCGATGAAGCGTGAAATGCGTTAAATCTTTCTTGCTGATTTAATGTGCTGATTAAATAACGCTACTCGGTGTCCTACTCTGTTCATGGACTCTACTTATGTATGTGTATTGGATATTCAGTATTGGATATGCAGGAAACAAATGAGCCTCCTTGTGTTAGTTAACTACTGTTTACCTAATTACAGGATGCTTGAGGTAAGTCAGTGCAGTCAGTGCAGTCAGTGCAGTGCTCTCACCTTATTGACTTATTAATGCTTGGGTATTGCCATGTTGGATGCTGGGGGTTAGACCCATGTTGTAGATTTTAGGAAGTTGGTAACATAGGCAGTTTGGGCACACGGGGTACTCTGGGTGAAGAGCAGTAAAAGAGGAGGCGTGTACCAAGTGGTGTAACAATAGCCATCACAGCCCATAGGGGCTGCTATGGGGCCCGGGGTGGGAGGGACATTTTGGGGACGCAAAGGGTCCCTTAGTCAGGCAAACACAGTCCCGAAACATTGCATTAACTTATATTATGCCGCGAGAACCTTAATAAAGACGTCATTCTGAAGCAGATTGGTGTGCGGAAAACGTATCTTTTATTGTATATTGTGGCGCCATCCACCGGTTGTTCCAGCACCCAAGGAATTGAACAGAAGTGATTTATTGGTAGGGAGTGCCCTGGGGATATTTCTATTATTGGGGTAGGAGGGGGCCCCCTTAGGGAGGCTGATCGGGAAAACTAAACTGCAAAGTTTCCAGTATAGAGTAGCTGAAGTCAGACCTAAGGATCATCTAGTCACAGATTCCCCTCTGTGCAGTAAGAAACATTTGTTTATCTATCTTAGCAGTGTAGATTTATTGCCCTATGAACTTCTCCTACAGACTGAAATTAACACTCTATGCCTAATGCAGTCACAAATCCCAGTTTCTCCTCTGGTAAAACCTTATTGGAAGGCTGAGGTTTGTAGTTCTACAAAAAAGTTTAATGAAGCTAGAGTTTAACCACTTCAGGCTGGTTCACATAAATACACATCACCTGCTTGAAGTGGTTATACCAAGAACATGGCTGCTGCTGCTGGTATCATTTTAAACAGAAGGCAATTGTTGTTTATGTATAAGCAATCCAGCGTCTGTACAGGCACCGGATCGTTTGGGGCTGCCACCAGCTTTCACGACCTCCTCTGTCCAGGGACCGGCATGGCATAGGGGAATTATTATCCTCCTATGTGATATCAATAAAGTTGAGTGTAAAAAAAAATCAAAATGAAAATAACATATATAAAAAAATCAAAAATGCAAAAAACATTTTTTTAAAGTCCCCTGCCCCTAGGTGCATGCACATACAACACAAACACGCCTCGGATGCACCTACATGCAATAACAAAAATTGCACCACACATGTTACATCTTGCCGCTTTTAAAGCGTTGCCTATGGGAAATTCTGGTTATTGTAGTTTTTTGTGGTTTCACGGGCAAACGCAATCTTAAGGCTTGACATGTTTGGTATTTATTTACTCGGCGTGCCCCCTTTAATATTTTACCAAAGATTGAGTATTATATTCTGTTTCTGTGCACTAAATTTCATTATTTGGTGTGTTTTTTCCTAAAAAATACTGGTTTGATAAACATTTGCACAAATACCGTGCGACAAAAAAAATTGCAACTAGCATTTTTTTTTTTATTCTACAGGGCCTCTTCTTTCAGAAAATATATAATTGTTGGGAGTTTTAAACTGATTTCTAGCCAAAAATTTAGATTTTATCATGTGTGCTCAAATAGTAAGATATTGCTCTGGATGGCAAGTGGTTAAAGAGCTTTGTATTAGGCTTAAAGAGTAATTGTGTGATGGAGTATGAATCATTGTATCATATTACAAAATCTCATTATGGTTATTATTATTATTAGAGCTACTATAATTTTAACCCCCAGCTCCCTAATACTGCACTGACTATGCTGACAGCTCTCCTGCTGCCTATCCTTCATACATACTTTATGTTAAGATCAATGGCACGTATTGTCACAGTTGACACTACCAGGTGCTACAAATTGAGTTATACTGGTGGCCCCAACGTTTTGCTATGGGGCCCCATGATTTGTAGTTATGCCCCTGCATGTACCAGCACCTTATGATAATGATTCATTTATGCATGTGTTGGTTTCTTCTAATTTTATGATCACAGATTTGCATTTAAAAATGAGACGGTCATGCTGCATCGAGGGATGTATTCCAGGACTGTAGTAATGGGATTTAAGTATAATCCAGTGAACACAGGGACATTTTCAGATCATTTACTGCAATTATGTCAAGTGGGGGAATGCTTTGAAAACTATAGGGAGATATTTCATTGGATGATAGGGCACGAATAATATATTTAGACTGGAGACACAGTCGTCTAAATAGTGTCTGGGGCCCTATGAGTGCCTAATTAGGCCAGCTGTGATTAGTGCAAACTGCGCCCCAAACCGACTGTAATTTCATGTCATGACAACCCTTGATTTTGTTGCATTCCAATAAAAAGGAACTTTTGGGAGGTATGTGTAACAATATTACGCATTAATAAGAGTGCAGCTAAACGGCGGTCTTTCATCAGATATATTTTATCCTTTTATTTTATGTCTGAGCTCAAAACAGTGAAAGCTTTCAATAAATTGTGAAAGCCAGAATATCTTTTACAGAATTAAGCATATGTAACAAAGTAAAGTGAGGAGTGGTTACACACAGGAATAAAAATTAAAACCTTTTTGCAGGGAACTTGCCAATTAGAGATTTTTTAAAATAAATGACTGCATTTTTACATTGTATATTTTATGCCTCTGTTTCCAATGTTAGCAATACAGTACAAACTTGCTTAGTGAAAGCTCTCATTTAATGTGGCCCTGGTGTTTTATATCCATTGCACACAACTATTTTTATCCTTTATGGTCTTGGCTGTGATACCTTTAACTTCTAATAAACTTCATGTGAAAAAATATGTTTATGTATGTAGATTTTTAAAACCCCAGTTTATCCATAAAAAATAATGAATTTAGCTAGGATAGCATTTTTTTTCAACATCTTTCAGTATCAGGTCATCTAGTTGTTAACTTTAACCCACATATGTGTTCCCATTTTTTAAGATGCTTTTGGGAGACAACATGCAAGACTAAGACATACAATTCTGTAAGACCCAGTTTAAAAGGTGAACATGTATGTAAACTGTTTTACTTTCCAAAGGATTTGGAAATCTGGTTAGCCTATCTTGTGAACTAGGCACCCCTACTAGATAACACAGTCAGTTCAAGGACTTCTCTGCAGGCTACACTGCAGTTAAAGTGACACTAAGCTTAGAAGTTAAATCTTAAAAATATATTCAAGTACCTTAACTATTAACAAAAATGTATCTTATTTGTGAATCACTCAGCTGTAGATCCTCAAATCATCTCTGAACTGGTGCTGACACTGTCCTTCCTTCTGGCGGGTGGCTACTTTTGTTCCCCATGGTCCTTGTGTGTTGTAAAGTAGTCACTGCTCCAAGCTCACTCCCATGATGGACTACAATCTCCAGGGTTATTCACAAAAGGGTGAAGAATTTGGACAAGGTAGGAGAAGTGAACAATCTAGGACAAAATAGCTGATTTGGAAAAATTCTCCAATTCAGCTCACTTTCCAGTTCAGCTATGTTGTCCTAGATTGTTCACTTCTCCTGCCTTCCAAACTCTTCACCCTTTAGTGAATAGCCCTGCTCATGTTTAGTTACCTAATTTGTATTGAAGTTATAGTCTATCACAGGAGTGAGCTTGGAGCGGTGGCTACTTTACAATACACACAGGGACCATGGGTAAGCCAAGTAGCCACCATCCAGGAGGAAGGAGTGTCAGCAAAAATTCAGAGATGATTTGAGGATCTACAGCCGAGTGATACACAAATAAGATACATTTATGTTCATAGTTAAGGTACTTGAATGCATTTTTAAGATATAACTGCTGAGTTTAGTGTCACTTAAAGAAATACCGTTTACGTTCTTCTAAGCTTTTAAACGTATTCCCAACAAAAAGCTGGTGCAGAAGTGTAATCCCCAGAGAGGCGACCTTTGTTCTGCATATGAGATCAGTTAAAGCAATGGTGTTCCTATTTAACCTCTTAGGAACTCTTACTTTAATCAGCCCAAAAATGAACTCCCTCCTTCATTTTTCTACTATTATTTTGCTGCTTTTTTCCCATTTTTTTCATTTTAACTTTTTTTGTTTGCATTCGTTTGTTCCTTAATTTTTTTTGAAGATGCATTATTACAAAACAAAAAAAGCACAAAAACATATTTTTTCTTATTTGTAAATAACTATGTTTGGTAATAGAAATAAAACTTTAGCGTCATTATACACAGGATAATTTATTTGCACTTTTATTGACAGGAACACTTATTGTAGTAAAACTAACAATGGGTAAACTAGATAAAAGAGTTGCAGATTTAAACAGATTGAAAACAACTTTTGCAAATACACTAACATGGTAACGCTTATATGAGATTTTAGTGATTGGGTTTAGATGTAATTTACCCTTGATGCATTTCTTGGCATATGATATGTTGCTCTCATGTTCTATCACTGTCAGTAAGGTAAAATTGGAATATTGCACATGAATATTGTGTGTTCTCTTATTTGAGCCAACAGATGGGGCATTAGATTTATTTTTACTTTTACCTGTCTAATCCTAGCAGCTCTGTTTTAAAAAGTGACCAATAGCTTAAGGTGAAATGTGCACACGAATATTAACGATTCATCTCTCTATCTGAAGTCCCAGTTCCAGGTTTTTCTGACATATTGACTACCTAAAATAAAGAAAGATTTCTCTGTCTCTTTAGCTAACCCATTATTCTCTGGGAATCCTTTGTTCTGTTTTTATTATTTATTTTTATAATTGATTGTATACATATAATAGCAACACAAATGTGAATTGCTGGCACAGTGCCCCCCTGGTGTAGCCTCTCTGTAGCCTGTATACCACTACAGTATTGTTTGTTTGTATACAAATAGAATTTATTTTACATGTATTGAATGATATATACATTTGTATATATCATTCAATACATGTAAAATAAATTCTATTTGTATACAAACAAACAATCCTGTATACATATAATAAAAACAGATATACAACTAAAGTTGGAAAAACATAAACTTGAAAAAAGTCAAATTGATCTAATACCATTACTGGAATAGATAGAAAGTAACAGAAAGGCTGACATATTTATCTTCCTTGAAATAAATGCAGCTCTTGTGTTGGCTATCTGACTACAAGTCTAGGCCTTTGGTCATGTGAACTTTGAGTACAGACTCAACTACGCTTTTTAGTCATTCTGTTACTCTCTATTTATCTATTCCAGCAAGAGTCAAGAGCATAGATCTGCTTTAAAACAGACCCCCTGATTATGAAGAAATTATTTGACTGCTGGTAGGGTCACAGGCAAACAAGTTCTTCAACCTTAGCTTTCCACCATACTGTTTAGCAATGCCAAAAAAAGACTCTCTTTAACTGTGTTGGGTTCTAAATCAGTTACAGCATTCATTAAGAGTAAGAACAATGGCTCCTCATAGAAAGAAACAATCTATTCCACATAACCACACATAATAGTCACTTTTACTACACTGGCTACATGCATAGTGGAAAATAGCACACATGTGAATCATTTCTAATATTGGCAGTAGGCCCAGAGGGTCAGGTTAAGTTCATTATTATAAAAGCCCAGTGTGCACTATTTACTGCTATAAAATGCATACATTTCACATAAGCATACATCTACTGAACTTTATACAGTTTTATAATGTAGCCTATAGAAAATCCTTGATTTTTTACATATTTTCATTGTACATCCACCATATTGCAATTCTGATCACAGAATAGCTTTTATGAGAAAAACATTGTGTGTTTCTTATGAATAACCTTTACCTGCGTAGGTAGTAAACTGTTAAAAAGACCAATTTCAATGAGGAAAATCAAGAGCATCTACAAATTATCAAAAAGGTTTTCGGCAGCCATTGCTGTGCACAGATGGGATTCCCATGTGCACAGATCACCAATGTCAACCAAAAGGATGGGAACAGTGAAGAAATCAGTGAATCGCAAATAGCCAGATATATCAACATGTTTTTCTTGAGAACTGGAGATATTTGCCCTGATCCACCAATCAGGGTGAAAATGAAATATGTCCACCTATCTTTTGGATGGTGGGTGAAGACTAGAACACCCAGAGCAAACCCAGAAAATAACAGAAATAGCATTTCCACACTGAGCAGTTCCCATCAGAATTCCTTGCTGATTATGACATTTGAACCTAGGATTTTAGTGCAGGAAACAATGCTAACAATTGGAAAAACAACTATACTTTCCAACATTGAAAGACAGCCTTTCCCTGTTGGAAAAATGTATTATAGAACTTTGTTGTTTGTAAAAGAAGGCAGTAACTACTCACTTTTCATGGTCTCCGTGGTACCCTATAGTCAGCTCAGAAACCAACACTTTTAGTTGTGGCGATCTACTGAGTGTCCTGCAGCTCTTACTGGTTGCTCCCTCTGACCTCTTCTCACTACTGTATCCTACAGGGTCATGGTCCCTATAACAAGTACTTAAGTACTTTGCTATTTATCAATTATATATATA
>NW_017307028.1:592196-596218 GCF_000935625.1 Nanorana parkeri | reverse complement strand
TATATATATATATATATGAGTTTGTGAATGACTCTACAATATATAGAACATAGTAGATGTAGGAGTTAAACCACCACATGAAGCCCTGATGAAGGGGGACTGTTTTGGATCCAGAAACACGTTGACTACTTTACTTGAATGTCCCCTGACCATAATGGAATAAAGTTGTATCTCAACTATTTTAATTGATGTGGCGCTTCAATTGCTGCATCTACTGTGTTCACTGTCAGGTGTCAGGTCAAGGATACTATGATGATCATTCGGATTGCCGAAACTGCCAACCCATTAGCCAGATCACACATATTCACATCACTTAGCTACTAATGAATGAGAAACACCAAGAGAAAACCTACATGGGTGCAACTCTCTCTCCCCACACTTGCACATATCTCTACAATATAGTGGGCTGAATGATATCTAAGTAGTTCATTTTTATAGCCTTACAGCGCTAGGATGTGTATTAGGTTCCAGTTAGAGTCACGGCATGGAGTTTCTACGTTCTCCCTATGTTTGTGTGGCTCACGGCTAAATTGGTCCTAATTCTGTATCTGGAAGTGAACTGGTCACCATACTACAGGTCAGTGCGACAGTGCTAGTCAGAAATGATAAACGAGCACTTGTTTCTTTTATTTGTGAAATGCTATAGTCTGTAAATACGCCATTTATAACCAATTAATAATGAATAAAATGCAGATTTTTGTATCTTTAAATAAAAAACAAGTCCTGCTTGTACATTTTATTTAGACTGTTTTATGAGTAAAACTAATACCTCAAAGTGTGAAACTTGTGTTATTGGCTGCCATCTGTTATATAAACTGTGAAGACTAAATGCTACATGAAAACCACATGTTTGTAACAGCATACTGTCATATCATATACAGAAGCTCTACTTTTAAGTGCAAATAAGCTAGTTACCTTAAAATATTACTCAGCTGAATAATTTAGATGCTTTACGCTTACTTTGGAAATACTGCCAGCATACAGTACAGCCCAGGAATTTAAACTAAAAAGAATACACACAACTGGTGAAATAACTTCATAATCTGTCTTTACTTTGGAAGAAAATGTTAAGATTCTTAAAATTTGGCCTATAACCATTACTTTTGCCATATCTACATGTCCGCTTTAAGACTAATAATCTCTGCTTACTCGTAGAGGTTATTAGAGACATGATAGGAAACAATGTCTACTTTCACAAGTTCCATCCCTTATTCCCTATGGAATACAATTTAGCTTTAATGCTACTTTAAAAAAAGAAAATAAATATATACTAAAATCAAGGATATACAGACTGTTATATTCCATTCTCTGCAGATGTCAGTTAGCCATCAGATCTTTAGCACAGAACTTGCCAAAGAGTGAGACCTTGCTACAGTTTAGACATGTCTGATTCGTTTCGTTCCGAATCGAAATTCGGATGAAATTTCGGAAATTCATGGATTCAGACATTTCGGATTCGGAATTTCGGATTCAGGACGAATTTCGTCCTAACAGTAACTAAATTAGAAATTTACGATAATTACCTAAAAAAGAGGATTTCATAGCATGTGAAAATAAAAACAAAACATTACTTCATGTTCCTGTGCATGCACCGTCAACGTTTAAACGGATACAAAAATAAGAAAAGGATTTTAATGTCCCTTTAATAGTGAAGACTAGAGCACAGCAACCAGAAATGTCAACTGTGCCAATTCTGCTACGTACGTGCGTACGTACATTAGTCCCTGATTAGCGCAAAACCCCAAATTTCGGAAATTCGGCCGAATTCCGAATCTGAATTCCGAATCCGATCCGAATTCGTATCTGATCTGAATCCGAAACCCAAAATGAAACACATACAGGACCCGATTTCGGAAATACAAAATAAACGAAATACGAAACGAAATGAAACTAAACAAATTTTTTGCGGCTGCACATGTCTACTACAGTTATGAGATCATTCCTCCCAAAGCTGACATTTAGTGAGGAGGATAGTTGTCTGGGTCATAAATCAGCTTCTAAAATAACCAATAATTATGGCTATTACAATCTTGCTTAAGTCTTCCTGTTAAACTTCCATATTCATGATATCATTGATAAAGCAGCAGAAGGTGGGGGAAGAGGAGCTGGATTCTTTGCCTGCAGGGACCTCGGGGGACGGCTCTCCGATACGTCAACTCTCCAGCACTATCCATAAGCAAAATAGAGCTGCGTTTCTAGTAACAAACACTTGAATCACTTACTGTATCTCTTTGGTCCATCTTCTAAACAAAATGACAGTGTTAACGTTGCATCATCTTCAAAAAATTCTGTTGTAAAGGCATCCCACCAAAGATTGTCACTATCCTGTGGAGGAAATAAAAACTCTTACTGACAAATTGGAAACATTGCTGCAAAAAACTGTACACATGCAAAATGAAAATAAAATGATACAGTGCTTTCACACATAGCACACACATTGGTGTCTCATCGATGGGGTTGATTTTTTAAAGGGAAATAGGCTGTTCACTTTGCAAGGGAATTTTCCCTTAGCGTACTGAATAAGGTGAAAATTCATTTGCAAAGAATAGGTAATCACATGCAAGGAACACTTGAACACGATTGGATCATAGAAGTCAGCAGAGTTTTACTTCATTCAACAAACTAATAGAAAATCCTCTGGTGAATAGCCTATTTGCCTTTAGTAAATCTCACCCCAATGTGTCTGTAAACGAGAATGAAGAACCAAAATGCACTCTCACACTATTCACTACATAAGTGTGTGTGATGCTCACTGCTGTGGCAGTGCACATACAGCTAATTCACTAACCAACATAGTTTGCTAAGCAGCATACCCTCCAGTGTCTGAATGTATGCCATCAAACTGGTGGCAAACCCAGAATCAGAATCCAAACCCAATATTTTTAATTCACGCTGTAAGAATAATGTGTAAGGTGATAGTAGCCATGTTAGTGCACTTGTAGTAACACAGTTGAGCACTGTACATGACATTTTATATATTTGCACCAGATAGGGGCTGATTTATAAATGTTCTGACCAGCATGTAGCTGGGTGAATGCTGTTTGCACTGCACTAGCGCCACTAGATGAAGTTGAGGAGCTTCGGAAATTCCTCTGTTTCTCAGCACCATCTATAAATGCTAGTGCTGTACGAATGGCAAAAAAAATTTTAAGCGAGATGCCACACTCCAGAGTCCACCACCAACAACAAATTTTTAAACCACAAGGAAAGGAATAACGCGTTTCACCCATCAAGAGCCTAATTTTAGAGACATTGATGTCTCTATGATTAAGCCCTTAACGGGTGAAACATGTTAGAGTTGGTGCCCTCTAGATGGAGAGTCTCAATGGACTGGATATTCTTTTCCTTGTGGATTAAAAAATTGTTGTTGGTGTACTCTAGTGTGCGGCTTCTCTCTTTGGACTATTGCTCTAAAGTGTGGAAGGCCCCAGTCTACACCCATACATGCCCGGGCACCAGAGGATTGCTGTTCGACGGAACAGTGACATTTCTCTGTATGTAAAACTATTTTTTTGTGTTGGATAGTATGGGGAAGGATTGTAACTCCTTTCTAGTTTTGGATGCTGTCCGGGGCTCAGTTATAGATTACTGTTCTACTGTTCAAAGCCCATTTCGTGTGCACCTTACTGTATAACTGGTAACAAATTGTTGAGTGCGTTTGTCGTTTGTTTTGCTTCAGTTATAGAGATTTCCCTTCAGAGTTTTTGCTATAGATACACTTAAATTTTTTAGGGCATGCTTTTAGGGGTCCCAAAGAAGGGGGAAGACTCCTGAAAGTTTATCTTGAACAATTAACTGTTAATGCCCATGAAAAAAGTAACATGAACAGTTCTCAACTGTGTCATTAAAAAATAATGAATGTAAATAAGTTATGGTGCATGCTTTGGAGAGGAATCACATTGCAGATGCGCATACATTTGTTCTTTGGCTCCAGGAAGCATGCATATACAATTTCAAACCCTGCTGCTTGTAAATTCTTGTTGTAATGACTAATTCCTGCTCTTACATTGCCTTGTTTGTGG
>NW_017307028.1:587701-591756 GCF_000935625.1 Nanorana parkeri | reverse complement strand
GGGGGACCGGGGGGGGGGGCGGTTGGCCCAGGCGCCAAATTTTTAGGGGCTCTGCAGGAAGGTGGTCCTCCTGTACCGGGCCGATCAGGTCAATAGGGGGGCATGGAAGCTGCCTCTGCTCCGCAGCTCTCTCCTCACCTCTGGTAGCCGGCTGCATGCTGTGGTCTGTGTCCCCTCCAATCCCCGCTACTCTCCCTCATCTGTATCGGAAGAGGCAGAGGGGATACAGAGCTGATCCAGCTGCCAGTGCCCAGTGGGAAGGAGGGAGCAGTGACAGCAGAGTCAGAATGCCAAGTGGGGCTGTCAGGATGAAGAGCAGAGCTGTGTGGGGCCGGACAGAGCGGAGGATCAGCAAATACTGATCACTAGGTGTTTGTAAATAGCTGACGACATAGTGAGCTTACTATGTCCCCAGTTATGAATGAACAGGAAGTGCTACACATCACATCCTATTCATTCATGACTGGGGTACATAGTAATCACTTACTCAGTTTCTGAATGGACTGGAGCACTCAGTACAGAGGCTGCCTGTCCATTCATACCTGGGGAAAGTACTATGCCTCCTCAGTTTGTGCATGAACAAGGTATATGAAGGTCTGCAAGACCCTTGCTACATGTTTAGGCCCCATTCACAGGGGCTAATCAGTAGCAGTACTGATCGGATGTCATTGCTGTGGCATCCACATCCATCCAGTTTTTTCCTCCATTTTGCAAACCCATGTTGGTCTATGGGGAGTCGAATGTAAACAGACATGTCTAGTGAAACAGAATTTCAAGTTCCATTTGCTTTTCTAGACCTGACCGGAGTTGGGGGTAACTGGGTGTTATCAGACACGTGTCTGTTTAGACCTGGCTGCCCATATACTACCATTAAGCATCCGAGTGGGTCCACCCACAAAACTGACAGACGGATCCGATCGGACTGCCTGTGTGAAAGGGGCCTAAATCAGACCCAAACTATAGAGCCCGCGTTCATACTGCAGTGTGCATTACTATGTGGCCACTGGTGTGCTCTATGAAGGAAGTGGTTCAATGCGCTTATTACAGTGCACGGCACTCTTTCTTATGAAATGTCACAAAGGTGTGATGGTCAAATATTGTCAAATTTGTAGCCAAATATTATACCTTCAGCAGTGTTTAGGGCGACCCTCAAGAAACTCTATTTTCTAAATACTGCCTTCAGCTAAGTTGGTACTATGGGCTGTCCCTTCTGTGTCTTTATATTGGCCATCTAATGTGATGACTCTATCTAACCCATAGTAAAGTAGTAGGGGGTAGGCATAATGAGGGGAATTTATTTAAGCTGGCCATACACTGTGCAAATTTCGGACTGCTATTAATGAACCCGTCGAAACATGTACAGTGTGTGCTGCTGTTGGCACCCTTCTGGCCAGCATGCCTTGATCAGAAGATGGAAGGAGTCAGATGGAGAATCTTTAGCCAATCAGCTGCAATTTCTGTTCAGGTATTTCTTTCAGGCCAACGACCGCTGTCAGAATACAGTGAAAACTCATAAACGTAGATGAAGGAATCTGTTATATTTTCTTCATTCAGCCCGCAGGTCGAATGAAGAAAATATAACAGTGTATGGCCAGCTTAATGGTGGCCATACACTGTACAACCATCGCAAGACCTTAGTCTTGCGATGGTTGTAAAGGGATTAAAAAAACGTACGATCTGCCCATCTTGGACAGTCAGATCGCACTCTCGATCATCACAAGCCACGCCCCCAGAGGGGCGGGCTTGCGATGACTGTAATGAGGGGCGGGCTTACGCTGACTGCAAACGGGCAGTGTGCGCGTGCGCACACTGGCCCGTTTGGCAGTTGTCGAACCAGCAGGCCACCAACTCGCCAAGAATCGTACGATTCCCGGCGGGTTTTCAAACATGCTGGTTCGATGGAAGACGTGCGACCGTACAGTAGAAACGGTCGCACGCCTTCCATACACTGCACGATTCTCGTACGATCGCGGGATTTCCCGCAATTCTCGTACGAGAATTGTGCAGCGTATGGGCACCTTAAGACTGGAGCAAACCAAATCTGGAGCAGCTGTGCATGGCAACCAATCAGCTTCTAGCTTTCATTTTCAAAGCTTAACTGAACAAGCTGAAGAGAGTAGCTGATTGGTTACAATGCACAGCTGCTGCAAAATCTGCCTGCTTCAGTTTTAGTAAATCCAATCCAACTGATTTACATAATAGAGCACCCGGAAATGTAGGGTTCCCTCGGCATTCTAGTTAAAAGTATGTGCAAGTACCATTGGGTGCCTCCACTAACATTGGAGGTGTTTAAATTCAGCACGCTTGACTATTCACTTAAATATGTATTAGTTAAAATTGAAAAAAAAACAATGTTTAAAACATTTTGGTGTAAGGTGTGTAATTTGTTAGCCAGGACAAAGGCAGAGCACTGCATTGAAAGGAGAATCAGACCAACATTGCTTTACTAGCAAACATTTGAACACTCTGTAATGCAGTAGATGAGACCCATTAGTGAAAACATTACAGACCTTGCTCTAGGAACATGTCATGTTCCAATCCAAATAAATAGCAATATGGTACATAAAATGATAACAATTAATAATAATTATAAAGTCAAAACCAACTTCCACACACAATGGATGAATTACCCTTTAAAAGAGGTACCGGATATTGCAGATGTAAAAATTTTATAAGGAGCGGGAAATGTTAAAGTGTATTTCCACTTTTACATTAAAATTTGAGAATTTGAGAAAATCTCCTCCTACTAGATTGTAAGCTCTCATACAGCATATGGAAAAATATTATTTGAAGGCCTTTGGGCAAACTGCAAGCTATTATGAGAAAATTTAGAAGTGGAGAGGGACAAAGTTGGGACATATTCAGTCTCCTCTTATCAACATACAATGCAGAACCCAAGCACTGAGATCTTTAACCCTTTCTTAGGACAAATTTAGGGGTCTATTCACTAAAGACCCACCTGAAGTGAAGTGAGCCGAACGTCGTTCGGCTATTCACTTCAGGCTGGTACGGCTGATTTCAGCCGTACATCGGGTGGCTTCACGTGGCTTCGGGTCGGCCGAACATGCTCAGAATAGAAAAAAATAAAATAATGTTTTGCCCATAGGAATGCATTGCTAGATTCCTAATGGCTATTTCAATTTGCAATAGCCAATAGTAAACTAGCATTGCACCCGTCCTTTGCTGCAGTTCTCCATCAGGCCCATCAGCAGAGGGCGGTTGCCATGCTAGTTTACTATTGGCTATTGCAAATTGAAATAGCCAATAGGAATCTAGCAATGCATTCCTATGGGCAAAAATCGGCTCCGTGTCAGAATAAAGAAGAAAAAAAGAAAAAGCAGCGCCCGGGAGAGTTTGCTGTCTGGAGATCAGTGTCCCTGGTTAGCTGGTAACCAGGGACGCTGATCTCTCTGCAAGTGACCGGAGCCAGCCGTAAGATCACGGCCAGCTTCGGCTTTCAGCGCGGCTCAGCCGAGCCGAGGCATATGCGTTCGGCATGCTAAGTTCGGGAGCTGTACGGGCTATTGTGAATAGCCCGTACAGCAGCCCTTCGGTTCTACTGAACCTGAAGGTGTCCCGGGGCCAAAGCTAGCCGAAGGATCGGCCGAAGCTATGGCTAGATCCTTCGGCTGCTTCGTGAATAGACCCCTTAGTGTACAACTGATGATGACATCTGCCCATACTGCAGTTAAGAATGGTAATCATCAACTCCTCAACCCCATCCTTATCAGTACATACTTCAGTTTTGGAGTTTTCAGAAAAAAAAGCAAGTCAAAGGTAAACAGATTTAAAAAAATATATTTTTAGGGTATGCTATATGAATGGAAACATTTACCAAATATAAAGTCAAGAAGCTACACTTTATAGACCTCACATTAGGCACAACTGAAATATAAAGTAGGGTAATAAGATAGCTAAACTTGCTAATAGTATCTTATTCATCTACTTTCATATTAGAATGATTCAAATGTAGGGTAATCAGGCCCGGATTTCCCACAAGGCCACCGAGGCACCGCCTCGGGGCGGCAGAGCGCAGAGGGGCGGCAGCGGTGACC
>NW_017307028.1:586321-587162 GCF_000935625.1 Nanorana parkeri | reverse complement strand
ATGCTAGTTTACTATTGGCTATTGCAAATTGAAATAGCCAATAGGAATCTAGCAATGCATTCCTATGGGCAAAAATCGGCTCCGTGTCAGAATAAAGAAGAAAAAAAGAAAAAGCAGCGCCCGGGAGAGTTTGCTGTCTGGAGATCAGTGTCCCTGGTTAGCTGGTAACCAGGGACGCTGATCTCTCTGCAAGTGACCGGAGCCAGCCGTAAGATCACGGCCAGCTTCGGCTTTCAGCGCGGCTCAGCCGAGCCGAGGCATATGCGTTCGGCATGCTAAGTTCGGGAGCTGTACGGGCTATTGTGAATAGCCCGTACAGCAGCCCTTCGGTTCTACTGAACCTGAAGGTGTCCCGGGGCCAAAGCTAGCCGAAGGATCGGCCGAAGCTATGGCTAGATCCTTCGGCTGCTTCGTGAATAGACCCCTTAGTGTACAACTGATGATGACATCTGCCCATACTGCAGTTAAGAATGGTAATCATCAACTCCTCAACCCCATCCTTATCAGTACATACTTCAGTTTTGGAGTTTTCAGAAAAAAAAGCAAGTCAAAGGTAAACAGATTTAAAAAAATATATTTTTAGGGTATGCTATATGAATGGAAACATTTACCAAATATAAAGTCAAGAAGCTACACTTTATAGACCTCACATTAGGCACAACTGAAATATAAAGTAGGGTAATAAGATAGCTAAACTTGCTAATAGTATCTTATTCATCTACTTTCATATTAGAATGATTCAAATGTAGGGTAATCAGGCCCGGATTTCCCACAAGGCCACCGAGGCACCGCCTCGGGGCGGCAGAGCGCAGAGGGGCGGCAGCGGTGACCCCTCTGGCCC
>NW_017307028.1:564352-585669 GCF_000935625.1 Nanorana parkeri | reverse complement strand
GGGGAGGGGGGGCGTATTGTGGAACCTGGCCTTGGGGCGGCGGGGGGAGTAAATCCGGCCCTGAGGGTAATGTGCATAAAAGTGAAGGGCAGCTCTAAGCAAACAGCTAAACACACTGTTAAAATTCATACATGTCAGTTGGGCACAAGCCAAAGGATTTGTAATACCGTTCAGCCAGTGTTGTGTTTCAAACAAATCTTCCTCATTACTTACTCATAGCTTGGCATGTGATACACTTATTCCCTGGCCCAGATTTGCAGCTTTGTATGTTACCTCTTTATATTGTCATTGTACAATAAAATGCCTCATAGCAATGGTCATTCTTTGTCCTATTATCAGGCAGGTGACACAGTAGATGTAACCAGAATATATATATCATCTACCTGGATGTTCAGTGTGTCTCTCCTGCCTCATTACAATCCATATTGGTCTTGTCATGTGATGGTCAATAGAGAAATTTAGGAGGTGAGGCTTTTACTTTAACAGCTGTGATTTGAGTTAAGTTAAGCTATGTATATCTGTGGATTTTCTGGTTGCTCTCACATGAAATTTTAAATGATTTTTTGCATTTTCTATTATCATATGTTTCATTGAAATTTCCCAGGTTTTTACATATTTAGTTTGAGTAATGAGATGTACAACCTAAGAAGTAGACATGTAAGCTGTGGAAAAATTTGGTTTGGTTCGGATATTTTGTTTTTTCGGGTTTCGGATCCGGACGAAACCCGAATTTTCGTTAGTTTGGGATGAGTTTATGAATATTCATTGCAAATACCACAGACAACCATATGTAGATATTAATATTAAAGCTGAATCTCCTAGGCCCGAATGACATTCGGGATAGCCCCCGAATGCAATTCGGAAATTTGGATCCTGAATGCCATTCGGGTCTAGGAGCCTCAGCTTTCGTATTATATGTATACACTAGGGATGCCCTAATACCAAGTACCATACTCGGTACAATTACAAGTACAAGTACAGATACTTTTCGAGCTCCAAGGCTAGACTAGAAAAAAATTCTAAAGTTAGAAGGCAGCTGTCATTTGAAAAAAGAGCACACGGAGCTCTGGGGATTTGTACAGCTCTGTTTTAATGTATGATTTTGTTTTTATAAATATATATAAGGGATGCACTGATACCATTTTTGCAAGGACAAGTACTGATACTTGTCCAAGTACTCACAGATACAAGTACTGATACATTTTTGTTTAGTGTGATGTGACAGTTTTTCTAAAACAATACAGACTAATGATTTTAGGACAGTGGTGGGGAGGCAGCGCTAGGTCCCAGCTGCAACCCCTGCAACCCTGGTAGTTCTCATGAAAATGCCAAGTTTTGGCACTGGTATCTGAACAGGTATCAGTGCATCCCTAGTATACACTGTATATGGCTCCCATGTTGCCTTAACGAAAATTTGTGTTCAGACCCATTCGAATGCATTTAACCGAAAAACATATATGATTGGCCAGAAAAGTCACATGTCCGATTCAGTTTAGTTTTTGAACGAAATTCAGACGGGATCTGAAATTCGGATTCAGACTCATTCGGATGCATTGGGATTTGGAAATTCGGATGTGTCCAAATGTCCGAATTTTGATTCAGAACTAAACAAATCACGCAGGTCTACTAAGAAGTAGCACCTATGCTAAGCACATTGAACCCTCATTCAGACTTAGCATTTTGTAGCGCTTTTTCTGCCTGAAAAAAACGCTAAAAGAACCCCCCCCCCAGAACTCCTATTCATTTCTATGGCCATGAAAATGTGCATATTTTATGTCACTCAGGTGTGAATGAGGGCTCACAGTCATAACTACAAGATGTTGCAGAGTATATATCATAATGCCTGAGGGAAATAAAAAGAGAAAACAATCTTGCTGATACTCAAAAAAATTAAACTTTCACTATTGTTAAAAAAGTTCTCTAGGAAAGAGTTAAACTAACACAGCTTAACCACTCAGGAGCTGTTGTCTCCCATCTGAATTTGTCAGCTCACTTTGATAGTAAAACTACAGGAAATACAGTTATTTTGTTCTTTTTATCTGTGAAGGTTCTCATTCATCCAGGTCATGGCATATCTGTAAAATTGATTGATTGGAACAACATTCACCATATTTATTCCCAGATAATTCTTGTGCAAGCCATTCTGAATTGAGAAAGCTGGTCGGATGACCAGTGAAACGTCTTCAAGAATAATACAGCAAGTCCAGTTGCCGTGATTTATTTTTACAGATTTTTTATTTTTATTTTTCAAACAGTATGGGTCTGAATTACAAAGCTTTTTTGCTTCACACCAATACTGAGCCTAAAATGACAACATAGTGAGTCATCAGCATGTGTTTATTTCACCTTTTCAGTGTGTAATACCCAAGCTTTGTGTATTACCTGAGCTGTGTGTATAGCACAGAGACAAAGAAATTAAAGAAATGTTTTTGTTTTTTTTTAATCAATGCAGCTTCGTTATCAATGGGCTGTAATGAAAACAAAGTCCACTGAATACACTATGAGAAGGTAAAATGAGGATGTGATGTCATTTTACAATAATTGTGTTTGTTGAGAAACAGCAAAATCAGTTTATTCAGTTTAATAAAAAATAAAAGTAAACATGAGTATAATTGTATGCCCTTTCAATTTTTGCATTTCTGTTTTGTGTATTTTTTTGTTGTTGTTGTAAAAGAGTAGAAAATATAATTTAGCACACATAGGGATGGTTCAATCATAATTAAGTAGCTGCTGGTTGAAAAAGAACTCTTCCTATTATTCTTCAATTTGAAAAATATCAACAGCTCTTACTATAAAATATGCCAACAAATTATAACAACGTTCTAAAAACACAATCAATCCATAGCATAGGAGAGAATAATATAAATCTTACATGTCTGATTGAAAAATTGTCATGTAGCCATGAAAATGTTCTATTATTTTTTCCCATGGTATGGATTAACTGTTCTTTTACAACTTTAAGTGTAATTTTTTTTTTACATGTTTTAGGTAAATACTGTTGATATTTTAAATACAGTTTCTATTGCTACCCTATTTTGTCAATACTTTTTCCCAGTTTTTTGTGGTAAAATTAGGTACCTCGGCTTATATTCGGGACGGCTTATACTCGAGTATATACGGTATTTTTTTAAAACTTAAATGACATTAAAATACACAACAATGTGGAAAAAAACCAACAAGGAATAGTTTTGGGCATATTTATTTCTACATTTTTGTATGTTTTTTCTATATGTAAAAAAAAACATAGAAAAATAAAATACACAAAAAAAGAAAGAAAAAAGCAAAGGAAACATGCATTGTCTTTACATTTTCCAATTTGCTATTTGGACATTTGATTGATAGAAAAAAAAATACACCATAAAAACTAAAAAAACACTCAAAAGCCATTTAAAGCCAACAAAGGGCTTAAAATAGACCTAAAACATTCTGAAGTACCATCATTTTGCCATATCCATTAACTCCAATTATTTTTGCCTATAGGAAAATGTATAAAGGCTAAAACTCTATTATTGGGATGTTTTATCCACACTGCAAACTGGGACCACAACACATGAATGGAACATGAGCAAATGTTCTAGCAGATCAATAAGTGGATCGAGAACACTTGGATGGCATAGAGCTGCATGCTGATGCAGACCCACAATGCAAGAGAAACAGTTACATTCATAGCAGTTTTTCCCCTTGTACTATTTGCTTATAATAATAATATTAATAGTGTTACGTTTTGCAGTATATACAAAGTACATGGTTATTTCAATTAAATAAAACAACAAATATTATAAAGAGCTGCAAATTTAAACCTGAACTCCAGACATAGGTGGTTTAAGTACATATATGGGAGCTGTTTTACCTGCCAAAGAATTTGTATTTAGGATTTACTCAGCTTTCCTAGATAGCACAGTCAGCCTGGTGAAGTTAAGCAGCACAGCTAGATTACCTTCCTGCTCTGGTTCTGTGATTTGACAGTGACATTTTGTATCAAGACATTGCTTGTATATCGAAGCAAAATTTTTCAGAAATGTTTGCTTGTCTTGCAAAACGCTCTCAAACCAAGTTACTTGTAAACCAAGGTACTACTGTATACAGTATATCTAGATATAGATATATACACACACACATGTTTTTTACGTTAATGATGTGGTTCTGCTCCTCTACGTGTCTGTAATTATAAAGTTCGTATGTTCCTCTTCCTTTAATTCCAGTCAGGGGACCTATAATTTATTAAATGTGTCCATTCTGTCTGAAGGTATTCCCATTAGGTTTTCCATCCAGCAAATCATTTTTATTTGTTCTGCAGTATAAAGTCATTGCAAAGTCTTGGCGCTTCTACTTTTACCCAGGTTGTTTTTGTTTAAACCAGCACAATGTTTGTGATATACAGGTGAAACTCGAATAATTAGAATATCGTGCAAAAGTAATTTCAGTAAGTGCTGCAAAAGGGGCCCAAACCAAGTACTGAGTACATATGCATGCTTGTACTTTTCAGAGGTCCGATATTGTTCTATGTACAATCCTTGTTTTATTGATTGCATGTAATAATCTACTTTTTTGCGGTTGTGGATTTGGGGTTCTTGGGGTTTTCATGAGCTGTAAGCCATAATCATCACAATTATGACAAATCACAGCTTGAATTATCTTGCTTTGCATCTAATGAGTCTATCTCATATATTAGTTTCACCTTTTAAGTTGCATTAGTGAAATAAATGAACTTTGCACGATATTCTAATTATTCGAGTTTCACCTGTATAATTTTGTTTCCTGGTTTTGGCATGACATTGATTTTAGTTGAAAGAATCTGCAATTATTTTTATGTAAACACAATCTAAAAGATTTGCTTAAAGAGTAGTTCCAGGTGACATGTTAATGCAGTCAGTGGACTTAAGATGTAGACTAGCAAGTTACCGTACTAGACTTAGAAATTCTACTTAATTTACCTTGATTTGGGTATTATACACGTTACTGCATCTTCCTTCCTTAGATTACATTTACATTACATTTCTCTGCATAAAATGCTTTCTGGAGACCTCAGCGAGTGGGGAACAGGAGAGCATGAGTATTTTTTCTCAATGATCTGGCATGTAAGGCCTATATTATGTACTTTTGTAATAGTTTTGCTCTTTTGGTGTAGTTACACTTATATTGTAGCTTGCCTTCCCTCAGCTCTTCCTGCCACTTTTATACTCCACCGGCCCTGATCCAGCAAGATATCACCCACAAAGCCAAAAAGTCAAAATCTTCAGGTCAGGCCCATGCATGTGCTGTGAATTCTCCATTCAACCCTTTGGGAAGCTCCACTGAAGCACAGAATATGAATATTCTATAGGATGGAATGGAGAGATACAACATCATCATCAAGATGTATAGTCATTATGAAGCATAAAACAAAGTTGAGTTAAATAACAACAAATATTGAAAATCAGATATATAGAAAACAATAGTGACTTCAGTACTCCAACTAATTAGTGTTATACTTAAAACTCCTAACTCCAAACCTATAACTTATGCGGTAGTACCCAATGCATGTAGTCGAAAACAAGTATGTAATGTGTACATTATGAGTGCATGGTTGTGTGTGCATGGCACTTTTTTGTGTGTATTTTGAAAAATAATCTTTTTATATTTCTATTAATTTTTTTAACATTTTAGTTTTTAACACTTGTGTGGCAGTATAGACAGTTGATGACAAGTCCGCTTCATTGAGACATCAGGGGCCTGCATGGAGACATCTGTGTACTGCAAATCAAATCGGGGATACAGAAATCCCTAATATTATTCTCATGAGGCACTGCACTGAGCAATGTGGATTCATTCACCATAAAAAAAGGAGAAGGCAGCAATCATGGTGTGTGGCAGGCATTAGAGGCATCGGACACTACTGGATGTGCCGAATGCTACAGAGTCTTACAGAGACTGGAGGGTAGGAGACACCTCCTGACCTCATTGACTGACCTTGAAAGGACCTCTTTAAAGTCAAAACAAACTTTGATTGGCATATCCTATTCCATATGTTATTGCATGGCTAGGAGATTTACATCATTGACATATAGAACACGCCCTTGGCACCCAAAACGTTATAAAAGGTAGCTTCTATCATTTTTAGATTATGTTAAATCATAAACCAAAAATTACTGGCAAAACTTTTAATCATTCATGTTGTACACCTTGGGCTAGTTACTAAGTTAACGAGCAAACCCAGGCTAAACAGGCAAAACGAGGTTGGATATGGAGTAGGGTAGTGGAGACTAGAAATAAGGATGGTGGGGGATGTACATCTATGAAACCAAGTGCATACACATTTATTAAGTGTTCAACTTTTCCTGAAATTAAATGAAATGTTCCAATGTGCTCCAGTGTTATTAGTCACCAAAGCACTTAATATCCTACTGATGGGTTGAGCTAAGGAGGCACTGTTAGGGTCAAAGAATACTAAACAATTGTTTTGTTTCTATTATAGTCCTCCTGTTTCTAAACAAGAAATTGGCATGGGAATAAAGGAAAAACATCTACCATCTCTACATTGGCATTTACATCGCCATTTTCTTTCTTTTTTAAAAATCTCCTGCAGAAATGTTTAGCACACAGCACACGCAGGCTAGACCAGTTGTGTTCCAATGAGTAGCAGTACTGCCTCCTCCACCTCTGCTACCCAGACTTAAAGAAATACTCCAGGATGCACATCACTTTATATATTTAGGTAACCCTCAGTCGAAGGAAGCACACTGCTCGTAATTTATCATAAGCGTTCTAAACACACACAGGGGAGAAGGAGTATCGCAATAATCAACAATTAGATAATAGACTAGTCTCCTGGGTTTCAAAAATTATAATCAACACAGATTTGTCCCCCAAACAAAGAAATCCCAAACAAGGAGCTGTCTAATGCACAAGTAACACAATTAGTGATGTTATATATTAATAATATGTATTTTAATGAACATGAAAAAAGTACAAAAGCTAAATCACCTAATACAAGACATTTAAAATCTTAAAAAGACAATGGTTTCCCTTAAATGACCCAAATAATGGAAAATCAGAAAAAATAATGATCTAATCTCCACCGAGGGTGGCAAGCAGTCACTGATATGAAAAAATATGCTGTGTAGAGAAAAAACAGATACAATTGTATCATCTATCATAAGTGTTCCTAATATTCTTGTAATTCTTGTGTTTAGCTGCCAGTGATGTCACATCCTCCTATTATTGGATCAGTCCTTCCTGAAGCCAGTGGGAGGCTCTAGGTAACCAGTGCATGTCATATCCTGCCATAGAAGGCAGACCACATCTCCCATGAGGCATTGTGAAATAGAGGAAGTGGGAGGCGTGTATAGGCAGAGCTAAGAGTGGAGATGGGAAGAGTTACAAAGTTCTATATGCTCCAGCGAGTTCAGAATACAGAGTAAGATACATTTGAAAGGGTTCAGTGTTGAATCAATAGGACAGCAGCACTGGTAACATGATCCTAGAGTGAGAAAGGTTGGCTTCTGCCTGCCCCTCCCTGCAACCAATCAGAGAGCTAACACTACACTGAGAATCAGAACTTACAACAGTTCTCAGTCAATAGTACACCAGTGCACTGAATGAAAGAATCATATATGAGTCTCCAGTAGAACACAGTACTCTGAATCAATGGTCAGGTTGCAGCAATGGTAAGGGACAGACAGCCTTGCAGGGAGACAAGAGAGATGACACAAAGGGGTCTATTCACGAAGCTGCCGAAGGATCTGGCCGTAGCTTCGGCCGATCCTTCGGCTAGCTTCGCCCCCAGGACCCCTTCGGTTCAGCACAACCGAAGGGGTGCTGTACTGGCTATGATCCAGATGTTCGAACTCCTTCTGCCCTTCGGGTCGGCCGAACATGCTGAGCATGTTCGGCCGCCCCGAAGCCACACGAAGCAAGCCGATGTACGGCTGATTTCAGCCGATGTACGGCTGAAATTAGCCGTACCAGCCTGAAGTGAATAGCCGAACAGTGTTCGGCTCACTTCACTTCAGATCGGTCATTCACTCGGCTGCCCTCGGCTGCTTCGCGAGTAGACCACAAAGAGTCTGGATGAGAGGAGATCCTCATTTTTTAACCCTTTAGGTTGAGTCAGCTCCTGAGCTTCAGTTCACATGCTTGCCAGCAGATTTAGCAAGTGAACCGATGAATCGAATCATGAATGGGTTCATTTGACTGAACAGTTTAAAATGAACAAATTCATGTAAAACATCCAAGCTTCCCATCACTAGTGTGGAACAGTACCGTGTTTTGTACAGAGTTCCAGCACTGCCCAGTCTCAGTCACTCATAGATAAAAATATTTAATAAAAAATGAATAAATAAATTAAAAAAATAAAAAGTTGATAAAAAATAAATAAAAATAAAATATTTAAACAAATTGAAAATTAAAATAAAACATTTCCTCTTTTGGTTTCGGCATGACAATTTTTTTTATTACGGTTTCGTTTTGGTTTTTAAATTTCTATTTCGGTGCACCTCTAATGAATAGACTAAAAAATATGGTGATTTAAATGTCTGTTTTAGGGCTAGCTCACACTAGCCAAAAAGCCTTGCTTTTTTTATAGGGCCTGTTCACACCAATGCGCTTCATTGATGTGCGTTGTGATAAAATGATGTCTGCATTTTAGCTGCGTTTTAGCATGCAGGCTGGTATGAACCAGTCCTTAAGTATGAGGTAATCATGATCAGTTTGTTTCTTTCTATCTGAAATGATTGATGTGTGGCTGGTGTTCTGACAAGGCAGTGTTTTTCGGTAGTACTCTAATTTAACTGCTGGCGCTATATAAATACTATGTAATAATAATAATAATTAATGTCTACATCGCACCCATCACTGTATCCCCCAAATTTTACCTGCATAAGCTATATAGACTAGTGCTAGTATATTTTTCTATTCATCTCCTTGCCGTGATGATGGCATTATCACCTTTGAGCTTTTCTGTGATTTACAGTACATGTTGTAGTTATTGCTAATAATTAAAGACTGGGAAATTGTTAATACATAGCAGCATGTTGGAGGGGTGACATTTTTTAATTTTCCCTCTAGAAACTGTCATGCGAAACAAAGTGTTATTTCCTAACTAAGAACATTAAGAGGTATATTTTAATTGCTGTTTTTAATGACTGATCGAGAAATAAAGGCTTCAAAAACATATCTAGGTTACTGAGCTGAATTGTTTAAACATGGTAGCATAATGGCAATGTATTTAAAATACAGTGAAAGTAACAGTCCTATAATATGCTTAAATGCCACTTAAGACATACACAGCCCATCTATAGTTAGCTAGAAACTATTATTTTGAATTGAAGGGGGTCATCCGGATACCCTACACAATGGCCGTTAAGTTTTTTTGACTTCCAGTCTCTGAACACAATGGTCTTACTCTCAATTATAAAAGCTTGTCATCGTGAGTCAGTGTTGGAGGAGATGGGAGCCCGTTACACGGCTCAAATGTCACCAGTGCTTCACATGTCATCAAATGCAGCCTGGATGCCAATTAGTTTAGCAAAATGTCTATTTGTTTAAAGCTTTAAAGGGTACTGCACACCTGACATCTGTCTGTGCAGGGTACTGTATTAAATTTCACACTTCATCAAAGGAGACAAGCTGACAATTCACATCTAATTAAAAAATAAGGTCGGAAATATGTTAACGGGTTCCTACTGAAGCTGGAAAACACAGTTAAAGTAGGACTTGGAATTGTATGCATCCTGCATCAGAATAATGGCAAACTAGCCAATACATCCCTGTGTAAACCTTTTTTTTTGTTTTTGTTTATCATAAGTTATTTTGTATATATTTTATTTAAAGGGCTAGTCAACCCTGATATTTTGGATATGAGTAGACTAAAATGGGCTGAATCATTCACTGATGTCTTCAAGTTTTTGGGGATTCACTTGTCCTGTCTCTAACTATAAAATAAAAGACATATCCAACAGACAGTAAGACTCTCTTAAAGCAAAGCTGTACTTTGTCCAACCAGGACAAAGCTACAGATTTGGAAGCCGGCAGGCACAGTACAAAGAATGTATTTATCTTCCCTGCAATCCCCTCTCCCTTATTCACCCACTGAAATCCTGTGAAAAACCCAGTGCTTCCACATATGGGGAAGACATGACCACTGTGAAATGTTTTCTATGGGTTTTTCCAGTTATATTAGTTATTATTAAAGGAATGTATAGTAATATACAGGTCCGAGTTCGGTTTCGAATTCGTATTTTAGAACATCCAAAAAGTTTGAATTCGAACTCGAACTCAATGCAAATCTATGGGGGTAGAACTTTCAAAAACAATTGTCCCCTTTAAGAGGGCTTATATGCAAGTTATTGGCCATAAAAAGTGTATGGGGATCCGGGTACTGCACTAGGGGACAGGAATCCAGGAAAAAAAAAACTTTCAAAAATTACCGGAGCAGTAATTTCCCCCACAAGCCCTGGTGTGTTGGTTGTGGAGGTGCGGGCAGGGGGCGTATTCACATCAGGGTACCACTTTAATAAAGGATGTGCCCTCCCCCTTGTGAATGAGTAAGGGGTACTTGTACCCCTACCCATTCAGTAAAGGGTTAATAAAAATTGAAATAAAAAAACAGACTTTTGGAAAAATCCTTTAATTGAAAAAAAAAACAGTCATTAATTGTTAAAGAAACCCCCCCAAAAATTGAGGTAATCCAGGGTCAGTCACAACGTCCAGCGTTGTCCACGATGACGAAGACTCGGCTAAATAAAAAAATAAAACAATACAAAATAAATAGAAATAATCCTTTTTTTTTTAAAACGATGACCACCGTCCTGTCCACTCACAACGAACACCTTCCGCATAATTGCATTTTGACAGATGCTGTCAAAACATAAACAATTGGGCGGAGCTAGCGGTGACAGCTAGCTCTGCCCAACTTTGTAGTTTTACGTCATCTGACAGGTGAGCCATGATTGGGCAAAGTTATCATGACTTTATAGTCTGAGCCCTGATTGGGCAAAGTCTTGCACCTGACCTGTGGTGCAAGCCTTTAGCCAATTAGTGCTTCACAAGGCGCAAGGGGCGTTCAGCGTTCTGTTCGGCAAAACACACGAACTAGCGATGTTCGAGTGGAACTCGCATTCGACTCGAACATCCAGCCCAACTCTAACTTACAGGCCCCCGGGGCCAGCCTTACTTGTCCATTATATATGTAGGCTGTACTTCCCACCTTGTAGAGCTGCACAGTGATTATGTTATACCATTCCTTTAGAGGCACGCCTAAAAGCCTGCTTAAAATAGAAGAAAAAGATTTTCTATGTAACTCATATTTCATCTCAGCAGTTGTTTTATAGGAATGGTAATCGTTAGACATGTGCACCATCAAAAAATTTGTTTCGTTTAGTTTCGTTTTGAAACAAAAAAAAATTGTTTAGTTTAGTTTTTCGTTGCAGCAAAATGACATTAGGGTAAAAAAAAAATTACTTTTTTTTTTACAGTCTGCAGAAGATGAAAAAAAAAAGCCTGAGGTTCCGCCCCAATTCATACCAGACCCTTTAGGTCTTTTAGGAATTTTAGGAGAATGCCAATTCAAACGCAAAGAAAAAAAAAAGTTAACTATTATTCTACCCAGCCCTGGATTAGAACCTGTGACCTTGACAATGGCAAGTCTGTACGCTAACCACTACACTATTGACTCCGATCTGTGAACCATAGTAGCATTTGATATATATGAATGTGATATGTAGCATTTGACAGCTGAGAATGTTAAATGGGCAGAGCAAGCCGTGACGTCATGCCTCGCTCCGCCCATCTGTTGACATTACGACTGAATTTCATTTATTTGCAGCTAGTTTTCGTCGGGTTCGGGTGGGCGTCTGCGGCGGGACTTTTTTTATTTCGGCGGGTCGGCGGGGGTCCTGCATCCTGTTTGACTCTGGATTACATCGAAGGAGCCATTTAAAAAAAACATTTTTATTAAAGGAATAGTCAAAAATTGACTGTTTGTTTTTTTCAATTAAAGGATTTTGTCAAAAGTCTGGACTTTTTACTAACTATTTGATTTAACCCTTTAGTGAATGAGTAGGGGTACA
This sequence comes from Nanorana parkeri, assembly GCF_000935625.1. Taxonomy (NCBI): domain Eukaryota; kingdom Metazoa; phylum Chordata; class Amphibia; order Anura; family Dicroglossidae; genus Nanorana; species Nanorana parkeri. The sequence continues at coordinate 573,622 of NW_017307028.1, read as the reverse complement.
AGTTCCCCTTACTCATTCACATGGGGGGCAGCATCTGGGTGCCCCCTTATTTAAAGGGGTACCCCGATGCAAATAAGCCCCCTTGCCCACAGACCTCTACAACCACCGGGTCAGGGTTGTGGGGAAGAGGCCCTTGTCCCCATCGGCATGGGGACACCCTCCCAATGCCGAGGGCACGTGGCCTGGTAAGGCGCAGGGAGGGGGGCGCTCGATCGCCCCCCCATTTACTGCCCTGCCGGGCCAGTGCTCGGATCAAGGGTCTGGTAGGACTGTTAGGGGGGACCCCTCGTTTTTTCCCCCAATTTTTGGGGGCTGGGGTTCCCCTTTAAAATTCCTACCAGACCTTAAGGGTCTGGTATGGATTTTGGGGGAAACCCCACGCACTTTTTTTGTGTTATAACTGGGGGGGTCCCTCCTAACATTCCTACCAGACCTAAAGGGTCTGGTATGAATTGGGGGGGAACCTCACGCTTTTTTTTTTCATCTTCTGCAGACTGTTAAAAAATAATGTTATTTTGCTGCAACGAAATTCGTCCAATAAGGAATTTCATTGCAGAAAAATGACAGGGAAAAAAAAGACATTTTTTTACAGTCTGCAGAAGATGAAAAAAAAAAAAAAGCCTGAGTTTCCCCCCCAATTCATACCAGACCCTTTAGATCTGGTAGGAATGTTAGGAGAATGCCAATTCAAAAGCAAAGAAAAAAAAAAACCTTTATCCATTACTCTACCTGGCCCTGGCTTAGAACCTGCGACCTTGGCAATGGCAAGCCTGTACGCTAACCACTACTCTATTGACTCTGAACCTTTCACCACAGAAATGTTGTAGAGGGAAAATGTTGTCATTTTTTTTCCTACTGTCATTTTGCTGCAACAAAATTTGTCCAATAACGAATTTCGGGAAATCGGGAATTTCGGATTTGTTTGCATCCGTCTTAGCTGTAATTCGGAATTCGGATGCATCCGAATCTCCGAATTTCTGAAAATTCGTCCGAAACGAATTTTGGAACGAACCGAATCGCACATGTCTAGTAATCGTGCATTGCCTGATATACAGGTAACAACTAGAAGAGGATGTATTAATCTGCAAATGAAAAACAATCATAAAAGAGTAGAAGGAAAGCATGTCAAATGTAAAACTTTAAAATAAAAAGCCCAGAATGTAAAATTAAAAAGCACCCCCCTCTGCAATACTTATCTCCTCCTCAGCATTGTCCTTTGAAGTAACTCCTCTCTGTTGCCAGAACCCATCTGAGATGAATGATGTCCAAATGTGAATAAACTCACTTCCTGTGAGCCCAGACTGTTCTGGACACACACCCTGGAGATGTGTCACCATGTAGCCTGGGTACAATACTACAGAGTGTGGTGCTGACTTCATAACGTCAGCAGGGAAGAGGAAGAAGCCCCCACAATGTAACATGACAGGCTGGAAGACCCCTGGAAAAAGATGTAAGGGATTAAAAAAAGTGTGCCTTTTTAAAATACCTGAGTTCAGTTTAAAAGACACAGTCACTCTCCTATATGCATTTGCAGGATGACTGACTGATTTATTATTTTTTTCCTCATAATTTGCTCAAAACTTTGCTCGCTTGCGCCCCGCCCCACCCCCTTTCCGGCCCTGCCAGGCCCATGCTCGGATTAAGTGTCTGGTATGGAATTTTAGGGGGGACACCACATTTTATTTTCCCCATTTTTGGGGGTGGTATGACTTTGATGGGGAACCCACGCTTTTTTGTTTTTTAAATAGGGTCCCTCCTAGACCTAAAGGGTCTGGTATTGTTTGGAGGGGGAACTGCATGCTTTAAAAAAAAAAAAATCATTTTTTTTTTCTTTAGAAATGTCAGTTTTGCTGCAGCAGCTTCTATACATCATACAGATTTGCCACTTTACAGGCAGGTTAAGGGGACTCCCCATGCCTGATATTTAAAGGAATTTTTCATTTTTATTGTTACCCTTTAAGTGATGTTAAAATCACTGCTCCTTTAAAAATTAGATTTTTAAAAGTGTTTTTTACATTGATTCCTGTCCCCCGGGGCAGTACCTGGATCCCCATACACTTTTTTATGGCCAATAACTTGCATATAAGCCCTCCTAAAGGGGACAATTATTTTTGAAAATTCTAACCCATAGACTTACATTGAGTTCTAAGTTCGAATAATAACTTTTTCCATGTTCGAAAGTTCGAATTAGAACCGAACGCTGGGGTGTTTGGCTCATCACTACTACTAAGCCACCGTACTGGCTACGTCTATATATCTATGGCTACCTTAATAAGGCCGACTACAGACAAAACAGAGAGTGGTTAAATCTACAGGATTGATGCTTCCGCCCTAGGATGCAAATTTGGCCTGGCTTGTCCATAAATTGGAATATTTGCCTAGCCCAAGCTAACAACTGAACACCCAATCAAAGTCCAACTGACAGACAAGCAGGTAGAGCTATGTAAATATGGTGATTTTAAAGACGGCAGAGAAAATCATACTTTCCAAAATTTACCCCTAGGAATTAAATATAACAGAGGTCTTTATGTCTCTACCATCCTCTAAGGACACACGGCTCATTCTTGTTAATATTTACTGATGCAGAACTAAAATATTAAAATATTACTTTGAAAGTATCAGTGTAATAAGAAAACAGGTTTTAACTACCACACTGATGTACACTGTTGTATCTGAACTGCTTATAACGCTGATCATTAAAAATTCTGTAGACCTGTTTTATGTTAATCCCTAACAAAGAGTATAGCTCATTAGACTACTCTGCTGTTTTCTCAAAAGTTCCTTCCTTGCTGTTATAGGTGGAATCTGCTTATTGTGTGATATTTTATAGCTAATTTAGGTGTGTGGAAAATCTGTTTCCCCAAAATACACCATGCTGTAAATTAAAGCACTGTGGCTGTAACATCATTTTGCATACCAGCAAGCTGATAATTCTAAAAGGGTTCAGAATGATGCAGGATGCTTACCATCATTATAATATTCCCAGGGTAAGATTATGCCAGGTGCCAGGTCTGGCAATGCTGGCTCTCTGCTGCATTTGGTTTTCTACAGTTCCTACTGAAGTCACTGTGCAGAAAATTCCAGGTGAAGGAACATATCCACATATAAACACCAAGATCAGAAAAGGAAAATCACTTTGCAGCATGAAGAAGGCAATGTTGCTGGTCCTCGTAAGCCATAATTTAAAGTGACAATAAACTCAGAAGTTGAATCTTAAAAATGCATTCAAGTACCCTAATTATTACCTATACTGGACCATTTTTGTGCATTACAACATCCACAAGGAACATGGGAAACAAAAATACTACCCTTTTGAAGGAAGGACAGTGTCAGCACCAATTCAGAGATGATTTGAGGATCTACAGCCAAATGAAACACAAATAAAATAAATTTTTGGTAATATCTGTAAAAATTAAGTCAAGGCAACTGGACTTGCTGTATTTTTCTTGAAGATGTTTCACTGGTCATCCAACCAGCTTTCTCAATTCGCAATGACTTATACAAAAATTCTCTCTGAATAATTATTCCCTTATTCCTAGAGAATTTTTGTACAAGTCATTGAGAAATCTGATTGGATGACCAGTGAAACGTCTTCAAGAGAAATACAGCAAGTCCAGTTGCCTTGACTTATTTTTTACAGATATACCATGACCTGGATGAATGAGAACCTTCACAGACATTTTTGGTAATAGTTAAGTTACTTGAATGCCTTTTTAAGATTTAAAAGAGAACTATGGGGTAAGTGTTTTTCCCCATAGTTTTCTTTAGAGTCACAGGAGGACATATACTAACCTCCTCCGTAGACCCAAAGCTCAGTATTGAAAAGGAACTGCTGGACTCCTTACCGGAACCCCTATGTATAAAGGAGGGTGCTGTAGTAACCACGGATGGTGCCGTGCATCTTCAAATATATCATAAATGTCACCAGCACACCTTTGTCTTGAGTCAATAATTCATCTTCTTTATTGATGCAGACTGTCACAAAACAATGTTTCGGGGCCACGCAGGGTCCCCTTCATCAGGTTTTGGTATGACAGTTTTGCCTGCGATATACTGAGAGCGCTGCAGCCAGGACAGATCCCAACAATACTGTGAGTATTGAGTGACAGCTGGCTCTGTCTATCCAGAGGCAGAGCCAGCTGTGCCCGCCCCCTCCCCATCCGTTCCTCCAGTCAGCGCTGGAGAATCGGAGAGGAGAGGGGGGAAATCCTGCAGGGAGCGGTGACTGACAGTCACCGCTCACTGCAGGGAGACGATCGGGAAGTGAGCAGTTTGGTGCATGTTTCTGCTCGCTTCCCGATCGATAGAGCCGACCTGAGACAGCTTCTTTGTCACAGGAAATCACTCACCTCATAGTTCTCATTTAACTCCTGAGTTTCACTTTAACCTATCAGACAGAAGTGCTAACATACTTAAAAATACTGCACTATTTTCAGCAACTTATTGCAATACATGGTCAATATATGTTATATAACATGAGCAATGTTAATATGGTTCTGTTTGCCAGGCACTAAAAATTTAAAAACCATCTCTAACCAAAACAAACCGTATTAACCCTTTCACTGCCAGAGCTGTTTTTGCAGTTTTTTTTCACATGCACATTTTAGGCCTGAAGATTACTTCTCCTAAAAGCAGAGACCTAGTAGAATAAAATGGTTCCAGATGCAATTTTCTATGTCACATAATATTAGAGCAACTGTTATTAAACCTAGATTTTCAGTACAAAAAATACACTTAATTTTAGTCCACATGAACACAACATAGTACCCAATTTTTTTGTAAAATATAAAAGATGAGGTTGTACTAAATAGATAGATATCCAACATGTCACGCTTCAAAATTGCATGCACCCGTGAAACGGGAAAAACCTAAAGTACCCAAAATTGTCCATAGGCAACACTTTGAAATCTTTTATACGTCATTAGACATCTGCACAGAATAACATTTTGTTTTGGACGAAACAAATGAAAACTAAAAACATTTTCATTCGAAACGAAATTGTATTCTGTGCACATGTCTAATGACATATAAATGTTAATGTAATGTTTTTAGTTTCAAAAGATTTTTATTAACTTTTTCCATATATAAAAATTCAGTTACAGTTAGTACGCACACTCAAACATAGAGGCTGTGGAAAGTTAAGTTTACTATAATTAACCCTGTCTGTACTGGGCTGGCAGATCTCATTTTAAGTTTAATTTCAATTTATAGTTGCTACTATATTTGAACACAGTCTGTCCAAACAAAGCGTTAAAGACTAAGCCTCGGTTCACACCAGGGCAATCCGTGCAAAAAAACCACACGGATGGCTGCGTGGTCACGGATTCGCACACCAACGCCAATCACGCTGGCGGTGCCATTATTTTCTGATGGCACCCCAGTATCGCCAGGCGGATTGTACTGTTTCTCGCTACGAAACCGCCCATGCCATGCATGATCGCGGTCCAAAAAATGTGCGGTGTGTGTCGCAAAAAGAGGTACATGTAACTTTTTTCAGTGATTGCCGTGCGAATATAACCCCATTGAAATCACGATCCCACATATCTGAACCTAACCTTAGAAGCATTAATGAGAAGAATCTCAGTCTAGTCTACTTTCATCTAGTTTCACTTTCGAACTGCATAGTGTAGCTTGAAATTTGCACAAAGGCCTTCACCAAAGAAGGTAAGAAATATTTTGTAAAACTGATTTTTAGGGTAGCTAAGGGTAGCTGAGAGGACTGATATATATTTGTTTTAAATCACATGGTATAAGGAAATTATATGAAATGTCCTTTACACAAATATAAAAATGCAATCCCCCAACTCAAAAATATCCCACTTTATTAAAATACTGTGACAATGTTGTCACCCCCCTTTCCCAAACTGAAGTAAATCTAACAACACCAGCAGCATTCAAGAGAATTTAGCAGATATACATATATAAGCATTACATCACATAAATTATGAAACAATGACAGCATCAATGTTAAACAGCACCAAAATGACCATGTAAACAAGCGAGCACTGGCCAGCATGCATGCATGAAAGATTTCTGCATAGAATGGAGCCTGGCAATTTATATGCAGAAGGCGAGTAAAAAGTCAATGGCATGGATTATATGACCAGAGAAAAGCTACCAGAAATAAATGCTAATACACAGTGGGATATTTTTGAGTTAGGTGATTGCATTCCTACATTTGGGTTGTGTCCATTAATGAAGGATTTCTAATACCATTCCCTTTTACGATTCCCTTTTTTGTTTTGTTTTTTGTTGTTGTAGTTTTAGGTTTGGAGGTTTTGGTACTGAACCCTTTTTTACATGATTTAACTCCTACAAATGTGGCATATTTATTTTTGTTGTTGGATAACATTGTTTGAGATTTCACTTCAGTGTACAGGAAGTTACTATGACACAAGATTACTTCCAAGATCAACATCTGCACTTTCAGCAAATGTACTTGGCCTGAAAAAGGAAAACCAACACAGCCATCCCATCTGCTAAGCTACAATAATATATATTGCATTTTTTTTGGGGGGGGGGGGTTCACATATACTTTAAGTAACTTAGAGTATTTGTAATCTTATGATGGCCAAACTGGTAAAGATTTTTGTATTTGGAGTCTCTGGGCCAATCCTCGGCTCCCTCAACAAGCAATTCCATTATGAGGTGCTAATGAAATGCTTTCAGTTATTATACATGAACAAAAAGTCAGGTCTAAAATGATCTCTCACCTAATGATACAGATGTAGTTACCACACAGTTGGTCATAGCAACAACAATAAATGCCAACGTATGACCAACTAAAGGCTAACAGGCTCTTTCATTTAGTTCAACCAGTGGTACCCAATCTACTCATCCTTTGCTCATAATTAGGGGTGCACAGATACCAAGTACCATACTTAGTATAAGTACAAGTACTGATAGTTGTCCAGTTCCACGACTAGACTAGAGAAAAACTCAAGGGTTATGAGGCAGCTGTCATTTTGTAAGAACCATAAGCTACAGGGCTCCTGGAATTTATGCATCCCTGTCTTAATGTATGACTTGATATTAGAGGTGCACCGAAATGGACATTTTAAAACCGAAACGAAACCGAAATAAAAAAATTGTTAGGCCAAAACCGAAACCGAAAATGTTTTTATTTAAATTTTGTCATGAGGTGATGTAGATCACTCCCATTCATTCATAATTGAGGCTATAGTACACATACCATGATCTTAATTATCTACAAACATTCAGCGATCACTGATCGCTGAGTGTGTGTACCTTGCTCTTCTCTCTGACATGCTGTCACAGGAGGCTGATTGAGCGGTGTAGGGAGGAAAGCCCAGCTTCCTGTGACAGCGCTGTCTCCGCCCCCACACCGCCCTGCCGGACTGTGATAGGCGGCTGAGCAGTGTGGGAGGAGACGCCGGCTGCTCACTGTGCTCTCCTCTCGCAGTGCTCGGCAGGCTATCACATGTGTGTAAAAAAAAAACAAATCATACATTAAAACAGGTATTAGGATGCACCAATACCATTTCTTCCAGACCAAGTACAAGTACCGATTCTTGTCTAAGTACTCACAGATACAATTACTGATACCTTTTTTTTTGTGTCGTGTGACAGTTTTCCTAAAACAATGAAGACTAATGATTTTAGTACAGTGGTGGATCGCCAGGGTCCAGTCACAGCTGCAACTGCTGCGACCCTGGTAGTTCTCATTAAATGGCCAAGTATTGGCAATGATAAAGATACTAGTATCTGTACCTAGTCATAATACATCCATGAGAGAGATATCACCTATGACATATTACACAATTAACCTAGAAGGTACACAATGGAAAAAGTGTCAAAGCACAAGTCTATCAAAAATTAATCAAACTATAATGACTAACTTAATTTTATAATGATGAATTATAGGACTTCGGTGTTGAAGTCAAGGTGAAGGGAAACTCAACACAAGTTATCTGACAACACCATTCTGACATTTATAAGTCCATGGTCAGTATTACCAAACTCATTCTGTCCTGCCCATGGTTTCATGGGAATTCCTGATGAACTCCTATTGATTTTCACATATCATTCTTGTCAAAAGGATTTATAGATGTGTCATGTCTTTCAGAAGTTTCAGCTTGGCAACTTGAAAGGAATTATGAGCCATCTAACACTCCCAAAATTCAGGGTGGTAAATAACTAACAGCAGAATCTGACATTAATCCTGGCAGTGTGGTCAATGAAATCTTTAGCGGACTAATTGTCAACATTGACAAACAGTTCATGATCTAAATGAACAGCTGGAAGTAATTTCAGAATGGAAATGTTCCAAGTAGGTTTAGAAAGCAAGCTTTGTGAAGCTGTTACTTTTTATTGTTAAGAGCTGTGCCTCACAGCATGACTGGCGCACTGCCTAGACAGCGACTTTATACCGCGGCGAGCAGCTTAATTTGCTTCTCTCGACAACACTATAATGACGAGTCAAGGTAAATAAAGGTAAATGAATTACTGAGGTCATGTCAGATCAACAACAGCTTAGAGGACGAAGCATCATAATCCCTTATTTTCCTCAGTCACCATATAAATTAGCACCAGGATTTATCCGAAAAGATGCGCAATGTGTGAAAATCAATGATACGGATAAATGCTGATTACACCTAATAAATATCCCTAAATGATCACACGGCACAGCTGTAAAACTAATGAATCACCATTGTTATAAGGGTTTTCTGTGTGACATGGTAAACCAGAGAGATAGGCTCTTTTAAAGGGAAACAATAATGGCTTTGAGTCAATTTTATACTACATTGTTTATGTTACGTTTGTAAGCTTAAGTTGATCATTTATCTTTTTCTAATGATTTTTTAAGTTGTGTGTGCTTTAAACTGATGAATGAATGACTTTTGAGTTAGCTCTATGCCACCTGCTGACAAGGACATTTTTAACAGTGCAAGAACAAGCCCCAGACTGGTGAAAGATGTAGGTTGAGCTCCTGACTGGACACCAAGGAGGCTCTAACTCGTTCTTCAGCAAAGATGGTGGTGATAAGCCCAAACCACAGCAACACAGTGAGTCGTATTTTGGGCTAAATGGATAGCTCTCCAGGATTTTTTGTTTTTATAAATATTTTACAAGCAGGTAATACAGGATGCATTCATGATACTGGTTTTACAGAGTAATCTGGATTTTTCCTGTCTGCTCAGAAGTAGGTTCCCCCTATAATACTATATCTATCTAATTGAATCTCTATTCAGCTTTTAGGGACAAAGCAAGTGAGGAATGTCTGTATGTGTGTGTGTGTGGGGGGGGGGG
>NW_017307028.1:528158-564322 GCF_000935625.1 Nanorana parkeri | reverse complement strand
GTGTTATTTAACCAAGTATAATTTAAGCTTCAGATCGTAAAGCCTCCAAAAGTCCCCTAAGCGCTGGTGCTGCTCTCTGATCCCGCGCTGACTCCCATTTCTGTGTCCCACGGAGTCTGTCCTGCGTGCGTGCTCCAGGCGTGCATTTATTGATTCACATTATCTCACTCCGGTAACATCAACTGCACATGTGCCAGCTCACATCATCCTCCTGCACGGCCGTTCGGGAATGCTGCGTTCTGCAGCCGGGAGCGAGCAGCACAGACACAGGTAAATTAATAAATATTTGACAACTTTAAATGTTTTTTAAATGTTGGGGCATGCTATACTGCTCACTGTCAGTAGAAATATGGAAGAAAAAGAAGAGCCTTTAATACCACTTTATGCTCACTTTATGCTCAGTTTTGTAAAAAATATGAACAGGAAACCAGAGATTTGTATGGTGGCTGCATATATGACATTTCTCAAATGCAATATTTCATATTAATTTGACTAAAGAAATAAAAACATTTTAATTACAATTGTATCTTTAGTCCTCAAAATCACATATTCAAAGACTTTATACATTTCACTTCATTATATTATTTCTTTTCTTTTCTATTTCATTTTTACCTGTTGACAGCCCTGCATATGTGGGGATGAGGCAAAGGGGCGAGGTCTACCAGAAAATTACTATAGGCAGGGTCTATTTGGAGAAAACAATGGTGTACAGCATAATGTTTTCAAGATTCCAGAACTCTCAGCAAGTGTGATATTCCATCATCGGCAACATTTGCTGTTATGTGTTACAGACCAGGGCATTAGTGGGCCAGGAAATGCCAAGGTGTTTTTAGATACATAGATCATTGTAATTATAATGCATGATTAGTCATTTAGTGGTTCATCAGCATGATTGCACGTCCATTTTAGCTTTAACCTCACTTTACATTGACCACACAGTGGTCACTGTGCACAGTGAACTGTCAGACAATAGTAAAAAATGAAAAAATTATAATTGTATCCAATTGGTAAAGAAGTAATTATGTCATTGTATCCAGGTGCTTGCTACATAGGTACACTCTGTTGGTGTGATCATCCTACTTCTGAAAGTTGATTTTCAGTACAAATATATTTTTAGGATTTCTTACCCATTTTAAAATACCAGAATGTTTTCAATAAACTCATCTGCTGTTGGCCCAGATCTTTGAATTTTATTTATTTTTTTGGCAGGGGATGATGTCCTCTGCCATCTCTTTTGAATGGGCCATACAGCACTTGCAAGTACAACAATATGTTGTGACAGGGCAAGACAGGGCAGGTCAACTCCACTCCACGCATGAACTGAAGTAACTGACTTACTGCTTGGAATACTTAACTACAATTACCCTCTAACGTCTTCTATGAATCATTTTATTTTTGTAAAGAATAAGTATATTTACTAAGATTTTTCCACATATTCTTTTTTTTTATTTTGCATTTTGCCAGTTTCAGGAGGGGTGACAAGTCAGTAAATAGGCGGATCTTGCTTGTAGTCCCCTTTAAATTGACTCTATCAACTATAAAAAAAATGCTTCAAGGTAAAACATGTGTGCACCTATGTACAGCAGCCAGTGGCCCAACCTACCCCAGCACAACAGGTCACTTTTCTTTCTTTCTGGTGATGGTGAAGCTTGCTCTCCTGTCAGTTAACAAGGTTTTGTGGAGGGAAGGAGCACAAACACAGAAAAGCCCCTATTTACTAAAGCGTAATGTTAGGAAGAGCAATAACTTGTAATCATGTTATAAAGAGACTCTATTCTGCACTTGGTTAAATGTTTGACACGGGTTACATGACCTTACTTTACACTATAGTAAACCTGGTTCACTGTGATGTGTGTTAAGTACTTTCAAGTTGCTAATTTGCATGTCACCAAGTCTCATTACATTTGCTGTACTGATAAGATATCCAGCATACTGTACTGTACTGTACTGTGCTGTACAATTTTCTGAGATGAGAGGAAACCTTTTAATAAAAAGTATGTAGGCAAAGGACACACTCCTGCCACACCATCGACTCTCACAGGCACTAGCCCTCATTTGTTTTCTGTAACAGTGGCCACTTGCAGATGGCAAACCACAGGGTTTGATTTTCTAAAGAAGTAGAGGTTGTACACATAGCAAAGTGAACATCAGTAAAACCAGATGGATCTGCTTTCACTTTGCATGCCCAATGTGCGTGGAAAATTTAAATATAGGGTTTTTCTTGTACATGATTGGTTAATTAAAGTGAACATAGAATTTATTCAGCTAAGTGAGCATTTACAGTATTTTGCAAAAAGAAATTGGCTTTGAACATACACTTTATGAAGTACACAATATCTACTTCTGCTTTACAACTAAAGGTTTCCTGTATGGCAGTCCAAATAAGTCCCACCTCCAGTTGCTATGTGATACATGAGCCTTATAAACTTAACAAAAAGTCTCTTTTACCTTCCCTGCTTGAGCCAAATGCTCCTTCATTTGTGTCTCACATGCTCCCCCTTCCAGACACTGCAGCTCACAGTGGGAGGTTTCAGTAACAGAGGCAGTGCTCTCAATCCAAAAAGCAGTGGACAGGGAAAGATGCGGCCAGGTGCTGATTGACAAGCAACTGGCATGTGAATCAGCTGTGACAATGCTGATAGGCACGTGCCCTGCAACATTTTATTGCCTCACTGTAGGGGAAGCAGGCACAGCTGTCATGAGAGTGGTAACTCAATGGGAGATACATTTATAATTTACTGCAGCATATTTTTTAATGGGAGGCCATAGTTCTACTTTAAGCAAATTTAGCTAATCAGATCATCTAATGCTGCACATATCTGCTTGTAACAGAGGGTTACTGCACATTGGGAGCTCATTGTTTTTTGTTGTTAAAGCAGCCATTATTGTCCCCTAGGTGGTGCTGGTGAGCCATTACTATAAACTCTAATGTGGGAGGGGCTTGCTGGGATTTTAGAGTCCAGAAGTCACCATGTGAAGAAGACATGAAGTCAGAGGCTTTCCTTCTGGGGGAGACATGTGAGGCGTTGGGCCTGAGTTAGGGAATTTAAGAATAAATCGTTAAGATGTATCCGCAAACAAGGGCACCACAATGACCTTCCTTACGCTTTTGTATGTCAGTCTTTACCTCTCTGTGGGACTAGGAAACCATCTATGAACTTGTTCTTTGTTATCATTGTGATAAAAGAAAGGTTTTCCTACCCCATAGATTTACAGTGTGCAGTACCGACAGAGCAATGAACAGTGTTATGCACAGAAAATACCTGGGTAATAAATGTAAGTGGTCAGTTCTGGGAAGAATGGTGGTAGTCCAGGAGCGAAGGGCTTATCTGTAAAGGTGGTTAATGGATTTCCTTGGGCTCACTTCCTGTAACTCAGAGCATTCATGAACCTCTGGAGTGGTGGTAACTCTTCCTGCTTGAACATGGAACCACATGTAACTGAAACCTCAAGAATAATAGTGTCATGATACTTCTGCAAAGGCTTAGGGCCTGAGAAGAGCAGCCCAGGAGTGCATGAGAACCAATGGGACATTAGAAACCCTGAGGGAACCTGCAAAGCTGTTGTCCTCTGAGACTGGAGAACAAGCTTAACAAATCCAGTTGCTAGTAGGGGCCCTCTGTCCTAGAACCTCAAGGTATACTCCTACAATATTGGCACAGGCAGCCAAAACTTTATATGCTCATTCAAGGAGGATTTAAGCCAAAAATAGACCTTCATATTCTCCCCCTCTACTTGTCGGACAGCAAAGCTATGCATTCTACTGTGCCTAGGATTCACCTGCTTTTTATAATTCAGTCCTACTTTGATTCAACAGCTACCTGTTTTAAAACAATGGGTCTCATTTATCAAAGTGACTGAAATAGGGAAATGTTTTTAGTCCCTGCTAGCAAGCTGTTTTGCTTCAAAGCTGAATTTCTGAAACTGACTGACTGCTTTAGAAACAAAACCAGAGTTATTTTTTCAGAACTTTTGCTTTTTAATTAGACTGGAGTCCTTCTTTAACGCTTCCACGTTTATCCGTACGGTAGCAGAATTCTAAATTACATAGAGGAAATAAGGCAACTGTTTATATGCACACTGAAGCATGTTAATATTACAAAATAACTATCAGGGGAGCTTGCAGTTGGGCAGAACTCTTGTTAACTGAGGCGATAAAAGAGATTGAAAGGTAGTCAGGCTGTCAAAGTGAAACAGGCTTTAAGTTGTGACAGAATAAAACATGTACTGGTCACTCTCTGCTGCACTGTAAGAGCTAGTCAGTTTCCATCAATAATCACAACAAGGCCAGGCCAGTTGTGGAAACTAAAAAGTGGCATATTTCTGATTGAAGGCAAACTATAGAAAACGCAACATCTGCTGCCCTATGGAACCTACATGCATATATGTATGTTCCTTTACAGAACTTGAAAAGCATACACCTGCTACGAAAATGTATAATTTTGTGATAAATTGAGGGAAGTGTCATGACTAATGAATTATTAAAGCTCCAGGCAGAAAAAAGACACAAATTAATACAGCTCTATATCCATTAATATATAACTAAATGTATATATTTTTTAGGGTTGCACAGATACTTTTCGAGTACCTGGCTCTGGCACTCCACCACTGTCCTGAAATCATTAGTCTGTATTGTTTTAGAAAAACTATCACAAGACAATAAACAAAAATGTGTCAGTACTCGTACTTGTAAGTACTCGGCAAGTATCAGTACTCGTACTCGCAAAACTGGTATCTGTGCATCCCTAATATTTTTAATGAAAAAAGTGTAAGTACCTGAATTTGACTTGGTGTCAGCCTTCTGCAATCCCCTGTACAGCAGAGCTGGAGGGAGAAGCAGCACAAAGACACAGTGTTGTGCAGCACTCATGGTAGTGGTTGAATGGGCAGAAATACAAATAGTTTGGTGGTTAAAACAGCTTCCGTGTATGTCTTTCATCTTATTGAGCTGTTTGCCTGGAGGTTGGCTTAAAAAAGATCAATGTATTTTGAAGCAGAATAGCTTATTCTTACTGCACATTTTCTATGCCCATTGGTTACTATACTTTTTTTCTACTAAAAAAACAGAACAGAGAGGAAAAAAAGAGAAAATAAAATGGAAAAAGAAGAAAAGGAAAAGAAAAGCTGCCCTCTATAGTTACCAATAGACATGTGCACTGCCAAAAAATTTGTTTCGTTTCGTTTCGTTTTAAATTCGGATTTGTGTTATTTCATTTTTCGGGATGCGGGTGTGAAAAGCAATTCGGATTCGGAATTCGGATTCGGACGAAATTCGGTAGCGTTCGCACGAACGTTCGTTTCGTTTTCTGTTCTTATTCGTTTCTTATTCGTTTCTTATTCGTTTCGTTCGTTTGCAGCAAAAGTGACATTTGAGGGGGAAAAAATATTTTTCTCCTTCTCTAATGTCACTTTGCTCCAACGAACGAAACGAATAAGAAACGAATACGAACAGAAAACGAAACGAACGTTCGTGCGAACGCTACCGAATTTCGGAAATGGAAATTCGGATTCGTTTGCATTCGTTATGTCTGTAATTCGGAATTCGGATACATCCGAATGTCCGAATTTACGAAAATTCGTCCGAATTTCTATTCGGAACGAAACGAATCGCACATGTCTAGTTACCAATCTTATTGCATGTTTTATTTTCCCTTAGATGAAACTTTTTTTTTTCAAAATGGTTAACAATGTTGCTGTTGTTCCCATTTTCATTCCTGTAGTTTTCTATAACCTTTGCAAATCTACAACCCTTTCTGAGACAGAAACGTAATTTTTATGGTGTAGCCTTGCGTCTGGATGCCAACATCTATCTGGAGTTTGAGTTAAAGCCTCAGGTTTCTGCTGCTGTCTCTGTCCACTCCATTTTCATCCTTGTAGCCATGCAGGAAGTGAAGGAGACCTCCCCACGCAGCTTGTGTAGAGGATTTTTATTTTCTTGCATCCTATCTGTCTTTAAAATACACATCAAATGCAGGTCAGCAGGTTACAATTAACTTCCGTAGAGTAGTGTGGATGACAATTCTGAGATTGCATTGGGCCACCTCTAATTATTATTATTATTTATTTATTCATTGGGTTTCCCACAAGTTAAGGATATTAAGAAAAATGTATATTATTTGTGTATCACTCAGCTGCGGATCCTCAAATCATCTCCGAATTGGTGCTGACACTGTCCTTCCTTCTGGCGGGTGGCTACTTTTGTTCCCCATGGTCCCTGGGCGTGTTGTAAAGTAGCCACTGCTTCGAGCTCACTCCTGATGCCCTTTCCAAGCATGCACCACTGGCAATAAACCTACTGGTTGCTTGGGGAGACAAAAATATTCAAAGGCCAGCATTACTGGATCTTCTTGCTCTATTGCCAGGGTCACATCCCAGCAACAGGAAGAAGCAAACAATAACAATGGGCTTGGGGAAGACCAAATGTGCACAGCACTAGTGATGCGCCGAACACCCCTGTGAATTCGAACTTTAGAGCATGGAAAAAGTTTGAATTCAAACTCGAACTCAATGCAAGTCTATGGGGGTAGAACTTTGGAAATCAATTGTCCCCTATTTGAAGGATTATATACAAGTTATTGACCATAAAAAGGTGTATGGGGATTCACATACTGCCCTGGGAGACATCTATTAATGAGAAAAAATCTTTTTAAAAATACAGTTTTTAAAGGAGCAGTGATTTTAACATCACTTAAAGTGAAACAATAAAAATGAAACATTTATTTAAATATTGTGCCTGGGGGATCCCCTTAAACTGCCTGTAAAGTGGCATATCTGTATGATGTATAGAACATTTTCCCCCCGAAAGTCATACCAGACCCCTTTAGGCCTGGTAGGAATGTTAGGAGGGACCCCAAGTTACAATTTAAAAAAAAAAGTGTGTCACACCAGGCCGAACACAGGAACTGTTGATGTACGAGTCGAACTCATGCTCGATTGAACATCGAGACCATCCCCACACAGCACTATCAATTTGGCTTAGGCTGTTTAAAGGCCAGCAAAACTTAATTTAAGCAGTCACCATGCTCAGGGCAATGTGGCCACATGGGAAAAGGCACACTAAGAAGGGACATGGCTTTACAACAGCACAATAAATGTTGTTCTGAATTTCATTGTGCTCTGGAGTTTATTGTCAGTACAAGAGCTAGAAGCCGTGAATTGATGTCGACATAAACAAAGGGGTCTATTCACGAAGCTGCCGAAGGATCTGGCCGTAGCTTCGGCCGATCCTTCGGCCCCAGGACCCCTTCAGTTTAGTAGAACCAAAGGGGTGCTGTACGGGCTGTTCACAACAGCCTGTAGAGCTCCCGATCATGGCCGAGCGGCTCAGCTGAGCCGAACGCATTTGCATCGGCTCGGCTGAACCGTGCTGAAAGCCGAAGCTGGCCGAGCAGCCGGCCATTGGCCGGCCGACAGCCTGCTTCTGACAGCTGGGCGGAGCCAGCCGTGATCTTACGGCTGGCTCCGGCCTCTTTCAGAGAGATCAGCGTCCCTGGTTACCTGCTAACCAGGGACACTGATCTCCAAACAGCTAACTCACCCTGGCGCCCCGGGAGTCTCCTGCTTCCGGTACAGCTGGGCGGAGCCCGCCGTGATCTTGCGGCTGGCTCCGGCCTCTTTCAGAGGGATCAGCGTCCCTGGTTACCTGCTAACCAGGGACACTGATCTCCAAACAGCTAACTCACCCTGGCGCCCCGGGAGTCTCCTGCTTCCGGCCGCCAAAGAGAGAAGCACTGACGTGTCTTTTTTTTCTTTATTCTGACACGAGGATGTCAGAATAGGAAAAAAAAAATAGAATTTTCCCATTTAAAAGCAATGGGACATTACAATTGGCTATTTCAATTTCCAATAGCCAAATGTAAACTAGCATTGTACCCGCCCTCTGCTGCAGTTCCCCATCAGGTCCATCAGCAGAGGGCGGGTACAATGCTAGTTTACTATTGGCTATTGCAAATTGAAATAGCCAATAGTAATGTCCCAATGCTTTTCAATTGGAAAACATTTTTTTTTCTATTCTGACATCCTCGTGTCAGAATAAAGAAAAAAAGACACATCAGTGCTTCTCTCCTTGGCGGCCGGGAGCGGGAGGCTCCCAGAGCGCCCGGGAGGGTTTTTTTTTCTTTATTTTTTTACAGCAGCAGAGCTGCCGGACAATAGGAAACTATTGGGCGGAGCTAGCTGTCATTGCTAGCTCCGCACAACCGTTTTCTATTTACTTTTTTAAACTTTTTTTAACTCTTTTTCTGTTTTGCTCGGTCCCTCTGATTCACTCACTGCTGTTCGGCAGCTTTAAGAATAGCCCGAACAGCAGTGAGTAGCCTGCCGGAGGTTCAGCTCAGCCGATCCAGATGTTGGATCGGCTGAGTCGAACTCCTTCTGCACTTCGGTGCTCTGCATGTTCGGCCGACCCGAAGCAAGCCGATGTACGGCTGATTTCAGCCGATGTACGGCTGAAATCAGCCGTACCAGCCTGAAGTGAATAGCTGAACTGTGTTCGGCTCACTTCACTTCAGATCGATCATTCACTCGACTGCCCTCGGCAGCTTAGTGAATAGACCCCAAAGTGTTGCACATAAGAAGGTCCTGCAAAAGCGCGTTGTAATGAAAGTCCTGGTCACAAGGCTTTTACAATAGGGTGACCATTCCGGGGACAGTCCCCTGATTGAGGAGAGTGTCCCAGGATACATGATGTCCCCGGAAATGTCCACGGGAACGTAAACATTTTTTTTTCTTTTTTATACTTACCTGATCCCTGGATCCATCGACGAGAGCAGCCTCCCATCTCCCACGCTGTCAGAAGCTGCATACAGCGTGCGCCGGTTACTATTTAAACAGGTGCGTGCTGCATATAGTGGCTGAGTAGATACGCTATTAGCATAGTGGGGAAGCCGGCTGCGCATTTTGTGTAGCTGCCTCTACGCTAATAGCGCAGCCTGTCAGAAGCTGTATACAGCACGGTTAAATAGTAACCGGTGCGCGCTGTACACAGCTTCTGACAGCGTTGGACAAAGGAGGCTGTGCTCATCGGTGGATCCAGGGATCAGGTGAGTATATATTAATTTAAAAAATATATATATATATATATTATGTTCCCGGGGACATAATTTGTAGGGATGTACCGTTACCAATATTTTGTGCTCGCCGATACCAAAAGTCCCATTAAAGAAGCCAGGCGGCGTGTAATGACTTTCCATCTGGCTTCCTGATTAGCCAGGAAGCATGTAAAGACTCACACACCCAGCTTACCGATTAGCAGGCAAGCCGTCTCCATGCTTCCTCATCACAGGTGACAGGAAGCATGGAGCCGGCTTTCTGGCCAATCAGGAACATTAGGGGCGGGTAATGACGCGCCGCCTGTCTTCCTGATTGGCCAGCTTCTCGACCAATCAGGAATCAGGGCAGTGAGTCATTACATTGCGCCTGGCTTTCTGATTGGCTGGGAAGCCAGCTCCATGCTTCCTTGTCACTTTGTGATGAGGGATCATGAAGCTGGCTTTCTTGCCAATCAGGGAGCCGGGGGGCGGGTGTTGACTCGCCGTCCGGCTTCCTGGTTGACCAGCTTCCCGACCAATCAGGAAGCTAGGCGGCGAGTCATTACATGCTGCCTGGCTTCCGTATTGGCTGGAAGCATGGAGCCAGCTTCCTGGCCAATCAGGAAGCCGGGCATCGTGCAATGACTTGCTGCCTGGCTTCCTGATACCGGAAGTTCAGGTATCAGGCTAGGCATCTGATCATTTGGGCGCGTACGACTACTCGCCCAAATACTAGTATCGGTATCAGTGCATCCCAAATAATTTGTGAAAAATACATCTCACCAGATTTCATTTAAAAAAATATAGTCACCTTATTTTACGACATAAGTAAGTGATGGTCACAGGCTCACACCTGAAGGGCTCACACCAGAAAAATGTATCCCTTTTAGGGCTTGTGCACATGCACGTTAGTGAAAAAAACAAACAAAAAGCACCTACAAGAACACATGTTCTGTGTGTATCCAGAAAAAAATAAATCACTTTGAGATATGTTTGTGATAGACCTGATGTGGGTTTATGAGACTTCTGGGATTAATTTGACTTTGATGGGCTTGGTCAGCAGTTTACATTTGATTTTTATGAGGTTATTGTGGTAGCAGCACCTGAAAGACATGCTCTGCAACAAAAGCAGATGTAGTGCAAATGAATAAGGCGTGATGTGACTAAAAACATGAAACACTGCTCAAAGTGCCATTCTGCACTGCCCTGCAAAATTATTCACAATTTGCATTTAACCCTTTCGCTGCCAAGCCATCCAGAACACTTTTAACCTAAGCTGGCCAGACCATTTTTCCAATTTCTCCCATTGTTTCGATTTTCTACTGCTGCGTTGCTGGCGTTTATAAAAGACCCCCAAACCATATATTTTCTGAAAGCACAGGTGTGGTAGAATAAAAAGATGGTGCTACCAAGTTTTTAGGTCCTGCGATAACTGCACAAATGTTTGTCAAATTAATATTAAACCGATTAAAATACACAATTAAATTGATAAAAGCACTAAAATCAGTATCAGCGCACAAACAAAATACTGTTCTGACTAAATCTGAAAGATAAAACTGTATTGAATTAATAAATACAAAATAATTGTACATTTGAAATTGCGCCTTTTTGCGAAATGGTAAAAAAATGAACAAACGCAAAACTGTAAATAAGCGACTTATGTGAAAAATTGTGTGCGCTGTGTTGTTGTGTGTTGTGATAAAATGATACAGGCATACATTCAATCGCAACACAGCGGGGGTGATTTACTAACCTAAACACACGCACGCACTAGGTGCGTGTGATTTTTACACAGCAAAACGTATTTATTAACCAAAAAGTCTCTAAAAGCATATTTCCACTAATGCCATATATGGAAAAATCATGCACATGATGCATATATAATGCTGCTTCACAGTTTAGACAAAAATGGTTAGCTCATGCATTTACATTCCTGCATTCATCAACGCAAGCAACACAGCATAGAGCTAATTTACACAACATCACCTTGCAAATTCATGCAGGGCTTTGCACAACACACCTGCTGGGTGTGTACACACTACAAAGGTGTTTAGATTCCACCCATAGATCATGTTGGGAGGGAACACACTACAGAGGTGTATACATGTTCGTAGTGTGTTTATAAGGTTAGTAAATCAACCCCTGTGTGTCACATTATGGACCTTAAAAAGGTAATTTTAAAAACTGTAAGTATTTAAAAAACAGAATTGCATACTACAGGGGGATTGATTTGCTGGTTGGGTGTTAAGCCTGGATTTAGGCTTAAAATGAAACCTGAAAATTGCTTTGCGGCTTTTTAATTTTAGCCATAGGTTCTTAAGTGGGTTGAGGTCTAATCTTTGACTGGCCAATTTCTTGACATTTAAGTTCTATTCTACCTTTGGCTTTGTGTTTGGGGTCATTTTGCTGCTGTAAGGTGAATTTGCCACAGATTGAAGACTTGCAGACTGACGACTTGCACACTGAAACCGCTGATATAGTTCTGGAATCCATCTATTTTGCCCTAATTTCTGACCATTTTCCTGCCATTTCTGATAGGAAACCATCCCTACAGCATAATACTACCACCACCATGCTTTATTACTGGATGGTGTTCTCAGCGTGAGAGGTTTCCACACAAGCGTCATATAGCTTTTACCCAAGATCCACACATTTTCCAATTAAATCCATATATAATCTTGGGTGCAAATTGTATGAATTTTGGGTGAAAACTTTTATGCATAGACTCCATAGTGTTTTGCACTATGGCCCAAAAATGAGTTTTGGTTTTAGCAAATATTATCGTCTATATGCTTGATGTGTCTTCCATGTGCTTTTTGCCAAACTTCAAAGTGCATTTGATATGTTTTTATCAGAATTGACTTTCTGCTCATCAAAAAGTCAATGGACAAATAGCCAAATGGACAAATAGGATACACATGATTGTGCCATATTTTCCCTTTTTTTAAATTATCCAACATATTTTTAATGACACATGAATGCACAAAACAATGTGATATGCATCAACAAAACAATCCATAGTTTCAACGTGGGCAAATAACAGGACGGAAAAAAATACCAATGGCATACATTCTCAATAGCTGTAGAGAAAAACAAACAGTATCATGGGATCTATAGAAATAAGTCTGAGAGCATACATCACCACCTTCCGGGATGAGGGAGGTGACTGGGGAACGGGAAAAGCATCCTGAAGCAGGTAAAAACATACACAGGAAAACAGGTGTAGAAGTTAGGGGAAAAGCTGGACCAGCGTGAGGGAAAAGGTATCAGCAGCATGAAGGCGGGCTGTCTGCAGTCTGCGGGAGAGGAGCCACAAAGCCAAATAAGCATCACCCAAAGAGAGGACTGGGGATCACCAGGCACATGTCACCCCTGAAAGCAACAGAAATAAGTGTGGGGGAGCCAGGGTCTCCAAGTAGATCTTAATTGTTCCTCTATGTTCTGAAGAGTCTTCCATGTGCAAGATGTCATAGTTCTTAGTATACCACAGTTGTAAAGGTCAGCTGATTGGGCTGTTTCCACAATAGGGAAATGCAGACACACGGTGTGTTGAGAAGGTGATCAGTCAAAGAAGTCTTATAATTAAAAATAGGACAGTTCACTAAATGGAGAAGACAAGTGGCCGGATTGTCAGTCTAGTCCACCGTGACAAATTGTTTAATAACAGAAAGGACACTGTCCGAAAAAGGTCTGTTAGTTATGCAATTGCACCAGAACTTATTTAGAGGTTTGACAACAAAGAGGGCAAATACTTATGCAAATGAGACTTTTCATTGTTTTGTTTATGAATAACATGCAAAACTGTAGATTTTGTTTCCAATTTGAGTATATTTCTATTCGAGATTGTAACAGTATACAATGTGGAAAAGTCCAAGGGGGTTGAATACTTCTTCAAGGCCCTTTAAATTAATTTTCCTCTTCTTTATTTTGCTATGCTGACAGTTCCAAGAAATATTTTTATGCCAAATGTGTTTGCTGAAATCTAACCCCCAATTTTCATTTTACCAGGACAAGGAAAGCGGATGGCAGTAAAAACCACCCTGAACTTGTGATATTTTAAAATAACAGGGAAAATAAAATACCAGATGATTCATTCACCTTTGCGAAATGCTAGAGGGCTCAATTGTCATCTAATTTTTTTTGTGCAGGAAAATGTAAATATAGAATGCTTTATTATGTTAATATGAATATTCACAAGGAATGAAGAGAACTGATTTGTTATTCAAGGTACACTAGCTATTACATGATTT
The DNA here is from genome assembly GCF_000935625.1 of Nanorana parkeri. Classification (NCBI taxonomy): domain Eukaryota; kingdom Metazoa; phylum Chordata; class Amphibia; order Anura; family Dicroglossidae; genus Nanorana; species Nanorana parkeri. The sequence continues at coordinate 551,043 of NW_017307028.1, read as the reverse complement.
TGAATATCTATTGCCTCCCTGGAGTCCAACTAAATTAAAAAGTAGCTGTTTCACAGGGAAAGTTCTAGCATTGCATGTTCTCCCAACTTGTTACTAATTTATTACCTAAGTTATTTGCTGTTCACTTTTAGCGTCTGTAGTCAGAAGCAGTCAACTTTCTGCTTTTTTTTAATACGAGTGTCATCTAAGTCACTGTAGTTTTTATCCAAGCAATGTTCTAATACATAATATCAGTAACAACCACATAAACTTAAAAGGTAAACTCTAGTCAATCATGGCCATTTTGCAAAGGAATGGCTCTGGTTTTCTTTCTCACGTGTATCATGTGTTCCAGGCTATCTTGCTCCCTACATTGCTGGAGTTGCTAGTATCATTATTTTAGATAAGACCCCACATCTAAGGTTGAAGTGCACTTTTCACTTTGCCCATTCTTTTCCTGGAGCCACTGGAAGTGCCTGGTACTTCCTAGTATAGGTGATCATGTGACCCTCTTTTACAATCATGATGAAATGCTCAGTGCCTGAGAGGCCAATTGTCAGGCCTGAGCACTGGGGGGGAATGGAAGGTCTTTAACTCTGAGTAAGCTCCAACAAAGATCCCCTCTGAGCTTGCACAGGGTTTACACATGGCTTTTTAATGTGTGCTCTATAAGAGGTGAGCAAGGAAAGTAAAAAAGCTTGGGTGGGAGAATGGGCTATCAAGAATTGCCTAAAGCTCACAGAGAGTTAGAACATTTCAGTGACTTCTCATACAGAGAAATACAGAGAAAAATGCATATCGGTATAATACAATACAAGTACAATATAAGACTGAAATACTGATAATAGTATCTGGTGATGCAGCATCACCCTCACACTTCTTCTAAATACTCTGGGTGCGTGTAGGTATGCACAGCCCCTCCTCTTTGTTGGACATACAACAGCATTTTACTGACATTCTAATGTTGAATGTCTTTTGAGCTGTAGATGGCGCTGTAGTGCAAAGTTACTCGCGATATGCATGCTTATCTATGGTACACAGGAAGCTGTTTTTTTTCTATCTGTTTCCTGCACAATGCTGTATTCAGATGTAATATTCTTTTAAGCAAGTAAAACTTAATTCAGCATTCCTCAAGATGTCAGTGCTTCATCTAAGCACATAACCAACACTCTTATCCTGAAGCTCTCAGGCCACATTTACCAGCAATCCCTGTCTATCATTTGGTAAACTGATGCTCACAGAAAATCATCTGTCATGTCAAAAACAATTATGATTTAGCAATGTTTGTATTGCTTCGTTGTAACATTTCTGGTTCTTTCTTAGCAGAGGTGACATTTGATCTGCATATGATGTTGGTTAAAGCAGCCTTTCAATGAAAAGAAAAATCAATTTTGTTCTTATTTTTTTATTTAACTGTTTTATTAAAGGTTTTTTTTCAAAAATACAAAAGCAAACAAAAATATATACACACAAAAGTGGGTTGTATGAGCTCTATACAAACATTGCTAATATGAACTTCAACAGTGGGATAAAAGCTCCAACATTTCATGATAAAAGATACAAACCGTAACAGGGGTATTAAATAAAGATATACAACAAGTGATAATCGAGATTAGGTTGTAAGAAAAGAGGGAAAGGGAAAGAAAGAAAGAAAGAAAGAAAGAAAGAAAGAAAGAAAGAAAGAAAGAAAGAAAGAAAGAAAAAAGAAAGAAAGAAAGAAAGAAAGAAAGAAAGAAAGAAAGAAAGAAAGATGAAGAAGAAAAACCCAAAGGAGAAGAAGAAAAGGAACCATCCTGGGACTCAAGAAGTCAAAATGGCCAAAAAATCAAGATTATAATAGTTAATAGTTTTCTTCTATGGGATCCCATTTAGCCCATGTCTTGTCATATAGGTGAACTGTATTGTTCAAGTGAGCTGTCAGGTGTTCCATGGTTTGTATATCTTTAATGTGTTTAAACAACTCCATTTTGGAAAGAGCTAATGTCTGCTTCCATTTGAAAGCAGATGAACAACGGGCAGCAGTTAAAATATGTAGACCAGTTTCCTATCATATTTATTAATAGCATCAAAGGGTAAACCCAAAAGGTAATGAGAGATGGATAAAGGGAGATCCTGCTGCACAATACGCTCATCAATCTGTCCAACCACCAACCAAAACCGTTGTAGATGTGAACATGACCAAAAGAGTGCCCGTACCTTCACCACATCTCCGACAATGGGGAGAGTATGCAGGATTGATCGAATGTAAGAATTGTGGGGTGTAATACCAATAATACAGGATTTTATATTGGTTTTCTTTATAAACTGAGCAAATTGATGATTTAGCAGCATTTTTCCAGATTGTTTGCCATTGGTCACTGGTCAACTCTGCTCCTAGAGCGCTCTCCAACCTGCATATATATGGATGTCTAATGAGGACATCAGGATTAGGATCCAGAAGTAATTGGTAGATAGTAGAGCTAATACCCTGGAACAACATAAGCTTTCAAATCATATACGTTTATCAAAAATAAAATTAGGTGACACCAACTGGGCCATATGTTTGATCTTCAAGTACAAAAATAAACAACTAGAAGGTAAGCTAAACCTCTCTTGGAGCGTGGGGTATGACACGAGTTTATGAGAGGCAATATGAATAAAATCTTTAAAACGAAAAAGTCCCTTTGACATTCAGACATGGGCCCAATGGGAAGACTTGCGGCTTGAAGGAATATTGGGAGTGTAAGCAAATAAAATAAGGTAGGATTTAGTTAATGCCAATCCATAGGCATGTTTAAATTTAGTCCAAGTAATCAGACTAGATCGCACAGAGGTAAGAAGGGATGAATAAGGTATATGGGTCGAAAGGGACCATAAAAAAGAATTTGGATGTATTGGAAACACCCAGGAGTATTTGATGTCCATTCAATTTTGTTTTTATTTAACCACTTAGCACACCTAATTTAACACTAATAAGCCCTTATTAACTCCTTCCTCCCCTTTTCTCCTTTGCTATTTTGCTGTTTTTTTTAATTCTTATTTTTTACCATTAATATTTCATTCTTTTTTTTTTCATGTGCTTGTTTCCTAATTTGTACATTATTTTAAGTAATGGCAAAGCTATTGTAATTTAATTCCTACTTTACACACAGAATATATGTTATTTCTTAGGTTTGAATAGTTTCAGGAAACCCATACATTTATGTTTGGCTGTCTGTGTCCTGTTGGGGAGATTTCCTTTCCTTCTATATCCCAAAAACACAGCAGTAAATAAGAGAAATCTCTACAAAGTTTCCCTCTTAGGTAGTTGTCACTGGAATAGGTGTCCCCATAGGAAAATTTACCTTTACCCCTTGTTCTGGTGACAACTCTAAAATCTAGCTTTCCATTACTTTCTTTTCTGTAAAAATGGTCACCAGGATAAAAAAGAGGGGTGAATCTACATAGGGAGGACACAGAAATAAAATCCTAACAGAGGTTCTCTTTGACCGCTGTTCAAAACTAAAACATACCATTGACATCAGCTTATTAAGAAAAAAATATCTGTTAATGTAAATAATGAAGTTATTAAACCATACCCTAGTCAAATCTATAAAAAAAAAAAACCTTGGGATACATACAAGCAATAACCCTACCTGCCCAGTACCTAAAGTGGAACTTTACCCATATCTTTAAAATGACAAAAAAGACACATTTAGAAACGTTTGGTAATGCAATCTACAAACACATATCTAGAAAAAATAAGTCAAGGCAACTGGATTTGCTGTATTTTTCTTTGAAGATGTTTCACTGGTCATCCAATCAGCTTTCTCAATTCAGAATGACTTGTACAAAAATGACTTACAAATGTACTTGTACAAAATTATATACAAGCACATGCGTCTAGTTAATTGCCCGCTTTTTAGTCTTTGCATACCTAATTTGTTTTCTTCCCCATTCTTCTCACAGTGGTCGTTTCTACTAAGGGCAGATTAATCCATCTCCCTTTACTTGCTGGAACTCTGGCACATTTGACTTGAACATGTGACCATGCACGTCATCTCAGGGGGAAAAATGCCTTTCCCTGAGAGATGTTGCAGATTATAGATGAGATTTCCCAGCAATGCTCTGCTGATGTAACCTTTCCAGGATACATACTTAGGAATTAGTAGGAAGTAGAAAACCAGTAATTATTAGTAAAAGGAAAATATGTTTGATTAACGAATGTAAGATGATTTCATATCAGCATGCAGAGCTAAGTGCTTTTTAGTGAAAGTGGGTAAGGGTCCCCTTTCGTCTTGTTTAAAATCATAGAGAACCAGACTATCCTACTCCTTTTTGTTAGGAATCTGCTGATCTGGGAACCCCTCAGGGCCCAGTTGTGTCTGTTATTTTTTGTTGTTAAAATGCGATGCCAACCCATTCAAAATGGCTGGTTTAACAAAGCACACCTTAATGCACAATAATGTGTGCATTACCGCAATTTATAGTCTGAAAGGTCCCTTACACAGCACATTAGTATATTCAAGTTCTTACTGTCTTTACTCATAATAAATATTCTGCATTTTACAAAAAAAGGACATTTTGAAAACATGTAAATATAATTAAAGTGCAACTGAAACCAAAAGGTTTTTTGTTTTCTTTTAGTTTTGGATAGAGTGGAGAGGGCTGAGAACACCTGTCAACCAAACCTTTCTCATCCTCCTCCCAAGAGCAGCTGCAAATGTACCCTCACCTTCCACCTCATATACAGCTAATCCCACCATTGCTCCACAAAATTGCATGGGAAGGTGAGTTATTTCAGCAGAGGATTAGTCACGTGATGCTGGAGGATGCCCAGGAATTCTTGTTATCAGATGTTGAGGAAGAGAGCACCAGGAGCATAGTGGTAGGGTACAACAGGCAGGGAGCAGAAATTGTCATTAGTTTTCCCACAGCCGCAGTTTACTGCCAAGTGGGCTCGAGCAATGAGGGTGGAGATGATAAGGTGGCAGATGGTACCTGGGTGCCAGGGACTCAAGAGCAAGAAAGTGTGGAAGATGCACAGCCAGGGGCAGCTTGCAGAGGGGTGAAGAAAAGAGCTGTGGATTCTTTTGGAATTAACAAATGAAGCACCCTTCTCTAGTCTGGAAGTGATAAATGTACATAACTAGGAGCATTGGCTGTAAACTTTATTAAGATTTAAGCAGACCCTAGAATAGCTTGGTGCATTCTAAAAACCTGTTAAAGGTTGTTTAAAGCTGTGGCTAAAACCTCCATTCCAAGATCTGTATTTAGCATTCCTATAACTAAAGGGTGCTTTAAAAACTTTAAGAAATCTTTGAAGCATGGTAAATGCATTGCAAAGCATTCCGCAAGTATAAGAGCAGTGTGTACACCAAGCTTTTTGTTTGAAAAATTGGCAAAGTTTTAGAAAGCTGAAGGCCTCTTCATATTTGTCCATTTTGATGCCACAAAACCCTTTAATTTTGCTGCATGAAAATGTATGTCAAGTAGAAATTGTATTCTTTCCTATGTGACTGGTTCACATCTATGCTCTGCAGTTCAGTGTCAAAGAGAAGGGGAAGTTCTGTGGGCCCATTCACACCTACGCGTGTGCGTTACCATGCTTGCTGCATTCACAGGGAACTGTGTAAATCCAGCAACTTTCATGCACAATTCGCCATCGTGCAAGAGATTTTTTTCTGATGCAGTGCACCTACATTGTAGTGAATTGCAATGTATGTACATCAGGGCTACGTTGCAAAGTGTCTTGGGTGTCATTAAAATTGAGTGGCACGCCAATGTGCTAACAGACATGATGTGCTGAAAGGCTGCTGGAACCTGTTAGCAGCTTGTTTAAGGCGACAATCAGCACTTCCAGTATAATAATCTTAACATCTTTAAACTGGAACTGAATGGTGCTGAAAACAAATTCAAGAAAGCTGCTTTAAGTTTTCTGAAAGGTATGCAAATGCTTTTCAAAAGCAGTTATACACACTGTTATGGTGCTATAAGCTAAAGCCCATATGTATTAGATCGAAATACATGCTGAATGTTGGTGTTCTCAGACAATATTCATATTTTGAGAAGCAATAAGGGCAGAAATGAATCACTGTACATACAAACCTATTTGAGCTCTTATTCTTTTTAAAATCTTTTTTAACCTCCCTGGCGGTATTCCCGAGTGTGGTTCGGGGTTAATTTTCAGTACCAAGAGCGGTAACCCCCGAGTCCCACTCGTTATTTATTATATTATAATTTATGATTTCGTGTTTCAAACGTTATCATACCCGGGATGTCTACTGGACTCTTGTTTGGCCAGATTTAGGGGAGTTATTTTTAAGATTTACTTAGAATTACAGGCCTACAATATAAAACAACAAATTTCCATGAAAAACAATGTACCGCTTTGGCATGCTAAAATCCTGAATAATCATACCGCCAGGGAGGTTAAGGAATCAGGAAGAGTTAATGGGGAAAGTACCACATTTATCAACTAACAAAAAATAGGCTGCCCAATAATTGATCTATGAAGTCTGAAGATGTTTTCCTATATACCTTGCTGTAAGATACATTCTAAATAGTGAAGCTCTTAAAGTGTATGTCTAGCCAAAAGTAGGGAAGGGTTAAAATTCCGTCAGATGATTTTTTTCCTTCCCCTTAACTTCCTGTCCTGGGGATGCAACAGAAAATGAGATAACATCTCTCCAAAGTGAACAGGATTCCCATCTTAGAGATTTGTCACAGGAACAGGTTTCACCATTGGATGATTTTTCTTAACTTATTGCTCTGATGAAAACTCTAAATGTAAAGAGTTTCTGACGATAGTCACTAGGACAAATAGAGAGGGTGAATCTTCCCAGCAGGGACATTATAGGCAATATAAACTTGCCAAAGGGTTGAACCCTTTCTCCCCCTATCCAATACAAAATTTTATTTTCCTTTGCACACACTTTGAAGATTTTCCAAATCCTATTTTCTGTGGCTGTTCCAGTATTCATCTTTATTGTTGTCAATTAGACTGAGAGGGTTTCTTACAAGGCTGTTCCTGGTTGCAGTGAGAAAAGGTGAGACACATCTACAGGGGAGGTCCAAAGACCTGTGACTACTTCTGATTCTCTACTTTGACATATATATTGCACATTGCAGCCTGGCTTGTAGGAAAGGTAATAGGTATTTTAACACGATTGTCCCTGCCCATTGTAAAACAAAACAGCAGACTGAATGTTATTCCACAGCTCCATATATATAAAGCACTGAGATCATAGGTTGTGTGTACAACTCAGAGGCTCCTTTATCGGAAACACGTTCCCAAGACATTCTCTTCTGGCTGCCTGTCATGCTGTTCCAGAGGCTACGGTTCTTTCCAAGTGTGCAGCTCAGGAATTCGGACTCCTGATTTGCTTGCTTGTTGCAGGTCAGTGACTAAGAAAGCACCAAAGCCAGAGACATTCAACAAGTAGCATTTTCACAATGCTCCATCTTACAGAGCATCAGTATTGGAGTAAGGTGATGACATAATTTAATTTTATTAGCTCAAAGTCTTTTGATCACTGCACAATAAGCTCTGATGGAACACTCTATAACTGATGTAAAAGTATTCATTACTTCCACATTTGTCATAGGAGATCTCCTTCATATAAAGCTTAAGCTTCCCATCCCAGTTCAAGTTCCCCATCCCAAAACAGCAGTATCCCAATTAGAATGATGAGAACTCCTTTGGCTCTAGTTAATTAATTACGAATACCAAGTCACTGGCTTCTGTGCTCTATACATTAATCGCCATTTTGGCTTAATGAAATACTAGTGAAGTCAATTGCACTGCCCCAGACCGAGCAAGGCTGTTGTCAATGTTGGAGAAGAACTGGAAAAGGGTGGGCTGTGATCTCTCTTACTATACCTCCACTCCTTGGACCCAGATAGGACACATGTTCTCAGAGGGAGAAGTTGATAATGTATTTTGAAGTGCAAGAAGAATGGGGAGTGTGCATTTGTTTATTACACAATTTCCAGTCATTTTTACAGTAATCCCTGTTTTGCCATAGCTGCCCCTTTCTTGCCAAAGCTTCACAGGTTTTACCACATTTGACAATGTATTATCACAGTTTCTCATGTATGGATACAGTTACCAATTGCCATTGTAATAATTGCCAGAATATTGCCCTGTTTTCCCATGTATTGCCACAACTGTCCCTGCATTACCACAGTCTCGTTCTGTGGTGCCATCTGTGTTAATGTGTGACCAGGACAGAACTCTTTATTAAGACAGAACTCAGAATTGTTTTAGGGTTCACAATGTATCACCTCCTACACAGCCCAGCTACTATTAAACTACTAAAGCACTAACATTATGTATATGGCACTAATTTACCATAGCACGCTAAGTTCCTACTAGACATGTGCGATTCGTTTTGTTCCGAAACGTAATTCGGACAAAATTTCGGAAATTCGGAGATTCGGATGTATGCGAATTCCGAATTACAGCTAAAACGAATGCAAACAAATCCGAATTTCCGATTTCCCGAAATCCGTTAGCGGTAGTCCGGTTGAAATTTCGTTATTGGACGAATTTTCGGTTTTTAGTGGTAGTCCGGTCGAAATTTCGTTTGTGGACGAATTTTCGTTTTTTCGTTGCAGCAAAATGACATTAGGAAAAGAAAAATCATTTTTTTTTTTAGTTTGCAGGAGATACCAGACCCTTTAAGTCTGGTAGGAATATTAGGAGGGACCCCCCCAAGTTAAAACACAAAAAAGTGCGTGGGGTTCCCCCCAAAATCCCTACCATACCCATTAGGTCTGGTAGGAATTTTGAGGGGAACCCCAGCCCCCAAAAATGGGGAAAAACATGGGGTCTGGTAGGTCTGGTAGGAATATTAGGAGGGACCCCCCCAAGTTAAAACACAAAAAAGTGCGTGGGGTTCCCCCCAAAATCCCTACCATACCCATTAGGTCTGGTAGGAATTTTGAGGGGAACCCCAGCCCCCAAAAATGGGGAAAAAACATGGGGTCTGCGGGCAAGGGGGCTTATTTGCATCGGGGTACCCCTTTAAATAAGTAACTTGTAAGTACTTGTACCCCTACCCATTCACTAAAGGGTTAAATCAAATAGTTAGTAAAAAGCCCAGACTATTAGATAAAATCCTTTAATTGAAAAAAAAAAAAACAGTCCATTTTTGACTATTCCTTTAATTTTTTTTTTTTAAATGGCTCCATCGATGTAATCCATCGCTGCATGACGACCATCCGAACCCGACGAAAACTCGCCGGAAATTGACATTCAGCCCGAAAATAAACAGATGGGCGGAGCGAGCCGTGACGTCACAGCGACACTCTCAGCTGTCAAATGCTACATAGCATTCGGGAACTTCTGAATAATATTCATGAGTTTCCAAATGCTATTCAGGTCTGTGAGCCGATGTGTCATCTGAAAAGCATTATCACACCTCAGCTCACAGACCTGAATAGCATTCGGAAACTCACTAATAGTATTCGGGAGTTCCCGAATGCTATGCAGGCTTTGACAGCTGAGAGTGTCAAATGGGTGGAGCACGCTGTGACGCCACATCTGTTTATTTTCGGAGCTGAATGTCATTTGTGCGGCGAGTTTTCGTCGGTTTTGGATGGGGGTCGTGCAACGGGACTTTATTTTATTGCGGCGGGTCGGCGGGGGTCCTGATTGACGCTGGATTACATCGATGGAGCCATTTTTTTTTTTTTAAGGAATAGTCACAAATTGTCTGTTTGTTTGTTTTTTCAATTAAAGGATTTTATCAGAAGTCTGGACTTTTTACTAACTATTTGATTGAACCCTTTAGTGAATGGGTAGGGGTACAAGTACCCCTTACTCATTCACAAGGGGGGGCGGCATCTGGGTGCCCCCTTATTTAAATTGGTACCCCGATGCAAATAAGCCCACTTGCCCACAGACCCCCACAACCACCGGGTAAGGGTTGTGGGGAAGAGGCCCTTGTCCACATCGGCATGGGGATACCCTCCCACTGCCGAGGGCACGTGGCCTGGTAAGACGCAGGGTAGGGGGGCTGCTCGATTGTCCCCCCCTTTCCTGCCCTGCCGGGTCAGTGCTCGGATCAAGGGTCTGATAGGACTGTTAGGGGGGACCCCACGTTTCCCCCCCCCCCATTTTTTGGGGCTGGGGTTCCCACTTAAAATTGGGGGATTTTGGGGGAACCCCACACACTTTTTTGTGTTTTAACTTGGGGGGGGTCCCTCCTAACATTCCTACCAGACCTAAAGGGTCTGGTATGAGTTGGGGGGGAACCTCACTTCTGCAGACTAAAAACAAAAAAATTTGATTTTTTTTTTTCCCTAATGTCATTTTGCCGCAACAAAATTTTGTACAAAAAACGAAATTTCGACCGAACTACCACTAACGAATTTCGTCTGAATCCGGAATTCCGAAACTAATTTAATTTCGGACCCGAATCTGAAAAACGAAATAATGCAAAATCTGAATCAAAACGAAACTAAACTAAATTAATTTTTTGCTGGTGCACATGTCTAGTGCCTACATCTTTCAATTTCCTCATTGTTGCAGGTCCAGTGGGTTGGTTGGGGATTATTTGCAGAAATACCTTAAATTCAAATCTACTCCCCCTTCACGTCACAAACGGAAAAATCTCTTTGTTCTTTTTTAAGAAAAATATGCACTTATTGTAAAATGAAAATCAACTCTACATTTGCAGAACAGCACTTGGGATCTGGTTTATGTAGAAAGTTTAATGTTCAGTTGCACATTCTCTTTTGTTAAATATCCTCCCAAATTTCCAATGTCTAAATATATATGGAACATAACTCGGTATGAACTAGCAATTTCATAGTCCTTATTTTATGCTAGAGACTTTTGAGCTCCTGAACTTCACTTGAGCTCCTCGAATCACTTAAGTGTCATTAGTAATCAGCATCAATTGTTCATGGACTTGTAAGCTATACCTCCTGTCACCAGCCTTAATAAGCCATTCACTTTAATCTTGTTTCTTGTTGGCCTGCAGTAGTAATGGGAGCAGTTGAGGTCTTTCGTACAGTTTTGCCCTGCTTTGTTTCATAGGTCACTCTTTGGAAATTAGTTAAAAGCTGTGCACTCAGATTTAATACAAACATTACATTGCACCAAGCATAATTACAAGTCACAATTGGGTCTTTTACATGAAAATGGATTTGATTGTTATCATTGGAATTGGAATTAAAGGACAACACCACCTAAACACCTAAAGGCATAGTTAAAACACACACTGTATCGAGGAAATATTTTAGCTGCCAAAAGATTCCTAGGGATGCACATACTCAATAGATGCACCCGTGCTTGCTGTACTACATGGCTGTATTGCATAAGGTAAGAGATATAACTTCTCAAAGCCCCACTTTCTGCCTGCTCTTTGGACTCCTTAATTACATCCATAATAGTGTCACCCACCATAAACTGTCGTAGCTAGGCATGCTGCAGTAAGTCTCCAAGCAGCAATGTGGTACAACATATGCTACAATGCACACAAATAGAGAGGGGGGGGTCTAAGGGACAAAATATGAACAAATTAAAACCTATAGAACTCATACAGAAAATACAAATAAAAAAACACTAACACATGCAAAATTTATGAAAACACATGTTGTAAACAATGTTTTTAAACATGGTCCCTAGAGGCATGCAAACATATCCAAATGTTCCTATAACGAAAATTTGGATCTGTCCGAATTTCGCTCAGAATGAAACTAAATCGAACATATGACTGTTCTCTGGCTAATCAGATTTTTTGGGGCTGTTGGAGTTGGAGTACAGGCAGGGCCAAGTGACTTTCTTTTGTGGATCGTTCCGAAACGAAAAATCGGCCGGATACAAAATCCAAATAACTAACCAAATCATTCTGAAATCAAAAAAACAAAAGAAATAAAAATCTGAATCGATACAAAACGAAATACATTTTTTTGCGGTGTTACATGTGTAGTTGCAATGTAGTAAAGACAGATTTCAAATAATGAGCGCAGCTGAATTAAAAAAGGGTGAAAGCTTCAAAGCTTATGTGATACCTACAGGGTTATTCACAAAAGCGTGAAGAGTTTGGAGAAGGCAGGAGAAGTGAACAATCTAGAACAACACAGTTGATTTGGAAAAATTCTCCAATTCAGCTCACTATCCAGTTCAGCTATGTTGTCCTAGCTTGTTCACTTCTCCTGCCTTCTCCAAGCTCTTCACCCTTTTGTGCCTAACCCTGCTAGTTTTATATTTGCCTGGAATTCATCTTCAAAGATTTAAATTTTAGCATAGATTAGTCATAGCTGCAAACAGTTTTGTATTTAAAACTAGTCATGTTTAATACATGGAATAAGATGCCACTTGGACCCCATTTACACCTATGTATTTCAAAATGTAGTGTGCATGGTTTAATGGCTGTAAATCTACATAGTTTATGTTATGTTCCATTCTTTATATTTTTCAGGAAGGCTTGAGTCAAAAGTTTATAACCAGAACATTTTCGAAAGCTCCACCACTCTTCAGGGCACAAAGATGCACATTAATGTGCAATTATGCTCCCTTCTGTGCTATCTCACATGCACCACTGCATGCAAATGACAGATGAGTTGTTGGAGAATACTAGGAGGCTCAGTCTTCCACTTGTTTCTTATATCATTTTGAGACAGTACCCTTCACGCCCATCACACTGAAAATCTTGCCAATATGTATTATTACACATTCATAAGGAAACTGAAAGACTATCCATAATTATACATTACTTAAAACAATTAGAAATATCACAATTTCATTTTAAGAAATTTAATGTTTTTAGAGTGTGAATAACAAAAAAAAACAATTTAATAATACATTAATTAATGAAACCACAATACCAAACATAATTTAATTGTTTCAAATATACTTTCACTAAGATAGCAAATTAGAGATCAGACTTTTTTTTCTTCAAACAAAAATGAGTTTAAATGAGGAAGGAGAACATCAGATATGAGTGCTAGAGCTTGTCATACACTGCTAGATTTCTGCACAAACATTCATAGGAAACATCTCATCAGAACATTTGATAATGCCATCTTGACGAATGATGTGCAAAATGTCTTTGATTATAACATTCGATTTTGGAAATGAATTGAGCTTCCCGAATGAAAACCACGTTCACTATTAGAATTTTGTTCATTTGCGAAAGATTTTCCATCCTATTCCTTAGATTTTTTTTTAATAACTACTGTTGAAAATGATCGTTGATTTGACCCCATTAACTACAGGTAATCCTCACTTAACGGCCGTGTTCCATTCCTACGACCAGGTCGTTAAACGAATTGGTCGTTAAGTGAGGAACTCTATACAGTACTGTACTGCATTAGTACAGTACTGTATAGTGTTGCAGATGTACAGTGTACTGTACATCGGGCAATAAAATACTCACCGAGACACACAGTGAAGAACAGAGAACAGCACTTCCGCCAGCAAGACGTCACACTGCCGCTGCCACGTTCCCGCTCGTAAGGTCGGTTGTAAGTGCGAGTGGTCGTAAAACAGGTAAGTCGTAAAGCGAAGAATGTCAGTATTATAAAATTAAACAAACATTCCAAAAAGGAGTTTTTTTCAAATGAAATTCTACTGGAGTATGGTCAGCTTTAGAAAAATGTATTAGCAACAGCCCAAACACAAACCTAATGCTAATGTAAGAGGTAACTAAGAGGTACAAGTAATCTTACGTATGTCATATATGTTCAAAGAATGCATCTTCCTTTCAGGAACTTTGATTGACAATGACATCATATGTTTGCTATGATATTGATCACTGCCTCACCGTGTGTTCAGTTTCTAAATCAGCCACACACACATTTCACAATGCTGCCCCCAAGGTAGCTAATTTTATCTTCATATGCATTATCCCATATATGATAACATTCACATTTCAAACAATGCACATATATTTATGTAGAGGTTATACAAAATAGACAGAAATGTTGAACAAATAAATCATACATATACAAACATCCCAAAAACTAATTTTAGGGAGGTGCTCTTTCCCCCCATACCCTCCAGCGGATTGGGGGGGCGGGAGATTGCAGATAGCAGAGGAATCAGCAGATTGCAGAGGAGCTATTGCTTCCCCTGCTATCTCCTGGGTTTTCTTTTTTGGATTCTGACAGGACAGCTGTGAGAGTTGGGATGTCTGCATATATAACACCATCACTATAATAACTGAATGCATATTCTTAACCTTATGTGTACTGAGAGCAGAGAAGGGTTAAGTATAGGCATCTGGTTACTATAGTGATGATGTGATTATAAGGAAATTTAGTACGTAATTGATCTATCCCCTGAGGAAGCCTTGAATGACAAAGCATAGAGGGTAGTAAGTAATTCACAGTACTGCATGTAAATATTAAACTTGTGGTACAATAATCAGGTAGGTATATATGAAGGCTTTATAGAAGTGTGGCATAAAGACCATAGGGGGAATTTATCAAGGTTGTCGCATCATCAGCGTCTCTCAAACTGTGGTATCCCTTATTTCTAGTGCATATAGCGACAGATTTATTATCTTTGTTTATGTTTTATTCCTAAATGTCTTCATAAGGAGAATTGTCTCAAGGCTGTTTCTATATTTTTCTGTCTCTAAATTGTCTTAAACTGTTGCAAGCTTGCTGGGAACAGCTGGATAGCCTGAGGGGCTCAGCTGACTTGAGGATATGAGTCATCTTTGTGATAGTTTAAGAAGCGCTCAGAAGAACTTCTAGGATGTGCATCTCTTTGGAGGTATTTTACTGTCGCAAATGCTGTACACAAATACTGTGCAATTTAAATATTATGTAAAATCTCACAAAACACGTGCAGTGTGTCGCAAACATTAATATGTCGCAGGAACACTTAAAAAAAAGATGCCTAACAGGGATAAAACTCTTTGGTTAGTTAACATGACATTTTGGTCTTTGCACCTAAAAATCTTCTCGCAACCTTGTTTATAAATCCCCCTCCCATATCATTAAGTGCTTCACACTAGCACAGGAAAATGCTGGGTTTTACTGTGCGGTTAGTGTCCACAAAGTTGCAGCAGAGCAGAGAGCCCTGTTGTCTTGGATTGTTATGACACAAGACACTGGGGTCTATTCACGAAGCTGTGGAAGGATCTGGCCGTAGCTTCGGCTATTCACAATAGCCTGTACTCACGAAGCAAGCTGATGTACGGCTGATTTCAGCCAATGTACGGCTGAAATCAGCCGTACCAGCCTGAAGTGAACTTCAGATCGGTCAGATCGGTCATTCACTCGGCTGCCCCACTGTTGACTTTTTTTAAAACTTTATTTGGAGTGCACAAACTGAACTCAAAAAGTATAGATTTGCTATCTTATAGGGAATTCAAGCAGTACCATAAAAACGTTTTCTTTGCTTTCGATTCGTCCTGAAATTAGCAATGCACTTCTGGAACCTCGACACTCCTGTGCCTAAAGCCTCATTGTTGTATATCTGCAGTGTTAGAGACATTGGGGTTGATTTACCAAAGGCAATAGGCTGTTCACAGCATCTCACTGGGGGGCAGCATGTGTGGGGAGGTGGCAGGTGGGTGGCCACAGCGTACAAGGTTGCTAATAGCTCCTTGCAACCTGTGACGCTCTGTCCAGATTCCTGCTCAGCTCACTGATGTCACAAGTTGCCAGGAACTGAGCAAGAAGCTCTGGCTGGCACTCCCTCCAGCTCCTGGCAACCAGTGACTTCAGTGAGCAGGGCAGGACACCGAACAGAGCCGCTGGAGAGGTAACAAGCATCCAACCGCCCTCCCCCCATTCATTGACAGCACCCCCTGAACAGCCGCTCACTGACAGCACACCCCCATCCGGAATGTCTATTCAGTGACAGCACCATCCCCTCTGCACCTCATGGGGCCGGCCAATAGTGTAGGGACAACCTTGGGCAAGGCAATATTCACTTTCCAAGGGAATTTTTCCTTAACTTAATGGATGAGGAGAAGCTCTGCTGACTTCCATCTTCTAGTCATGTGCAAGCAAAAATACAGTTTTTCTTTCTAATTTCCTTGCATGTGTTTGGGTATTCTTTACAAAGTGAATTTGTACCATATTCACTAAGCTAAGGGGAAATTCCCTTGCAAAGTGAACAGCCTAAAGGCCTTTAGTAAATCAACCCTACTGCACCTCTGGCTGCTTCACAAAATTTGAAATAGGAATTGCTGATGACAGTAGTGTGCTGCCCAATGTTCTCCTTGCTTGAGAGAAAGCTGCAGTGCAAAAATCACCCTGCCTGCTGTTCATTTATCCAATGGTCTATGCTTTTTGCACCTCTTTTGGTGCCTCACCAGACATCAGATCATAAGTTATAAGTGGTGTAGCCCTTACATGAGGAAATAAAGCCTTGCACCTCTACCAAGATGGCCAAATCCCCACAGAGACACTGTGCAAAATAAGATAAGGTAAGTCAGTTACGGGTAAAAAAAAAAAATCAGCTGCAGGGAGACGATAGGCAATAGTAATGACTAATACTGCCCCCCGCTTGCCCTTTTAAGGCCCATTTTCCACAGTTCAGATCAATTTTTTTTTTCTGGAAAATTATATTACTACATGACTATGTTAAAATGCATTGCTTTCAACAGAATTCTTTAACTTGACCTGAGGTATAAAAATTGAGAAAATGCATATAGGCAGCAGACAGAAACAAATCAGATTTCAGATTTATGTTCTGTAGCAGGTTACAGAGTCAAAGAAAGAATATCAATGGCTGCTAGGGGCAACAAAGACACCTCTCCTTATTTTTGTACAGCCAGTCCAAATAAATGCAGAGAATCCATGCAGTGAATATGTATCTGCACTCCAGCTGATATCACAGTGCTTAGGTTTTGTTAATTATGATCTTGCCTTCATAGGAACAAGTACCAGTGCATATAAATGTTAATCTTCCAGACTCACCTCTCTTTTCCAGATCACATATCATCCTAAACTCAGATTAGTTAACAGGATGTACAATATTAAAAAATGCTAAACTTTAGATCTTATTTGCTATGAATGGTATTCATCGGTTGCCTTTCAAGCTGTCAATCTTTTTTCGTGTTGCTGACCTGGTCTTATTGCGGTCATATACTTGCTGCTTCTCTGATCGGTTTGCTTGTATGTGCTATACCAATATCAGATCATAATTCCACACATATACAAAATTCAAGAGGAGGATTTTGACAATAATGTTAAAGCAGGGGATAGCTCCGAGTCACGCAATTTTGAAACTGTGATCACTTTTTTCTTATTTCCCACTTTCAGCCACCTCTGGACAATTGTGGTTACGTTCTGCAAGTTAACCATAAGAGAAGTGTGTGCAGGGATTGTTAAATGAAGTCAAAGGATTCACTGCAGTTCAAGAAAAATGAAGCTATCTTTCTTTGGTCTGCACAGTCAGGGATAGCTGTGAATATTCAGTATAGCAAACAGCATGCTTTCTTCAATAGTATGTACTAGCCACAATTTGTTTTTACGAAAATAATTGGAGGGGTGGAGATCAAAGAAAATGGGATTCTAGGGCAACCTGCTTGTTTCCCATACAGCCCATAGTAAGGACAAGTTCCTCTGGGGCTTAACATAAAAAAGGAATGCTATATAGGCATTCCATAGAAGAGGTGTCCAGTGACCATATTTGAGAGAGAGGTATACAGTAGCATTATTTGAGAGAGGGGTGTTTGCTGGCCATATTTGAGAGTGAGGTGTCTGGTGGCCAAACTTAAGAGAGAGGTGTCTGGTGGCCAAACTTAAGAGAGAGGTGTCTGATGGCCATATTTGTGAGATAGGTGTCTAGTGGCTATATTTGAGAGAGAGGTCAGGTGACCATATTTGAGACAGAGGTGTCCAGTGACTTTATTTGAGAGAGTGGTTTTCCATGGTTATATTTAAGACAGAAGTGCCTGGTGGCCTTATTTAGGAGAGAGTACTATCTGGTGGTCATATTTGACAGTGTTCAGTAGCCTTTTTTGAGAGAGGTGTCTGGTAGCTATATTATATTATATATTATGTTATATATTTAAGGCAAAAGTGTCTGGTGGCCCTATTTAAGAGAGAGAGAGAGAGAGAGGTGTACAGTGGCCATATTTGAGAAACCAGTGTGAGAAAGATTTGTCTCTCAGAGCAGCAGTACAAGAAACACTGTGCAGATATTAAAAACCATATTATCGGATACATCTGAAAAATAAATTTGGACTTTATGGATGTAATTTTGGGAGTACAGCATAGCCAACTCCCAAGGCGGTGTTTCCCAATTCTTTCGAAAAATATTATAATAAAAATTGGATACAGTAGGAAAGGATTAGAACCCCACTGGAGATTTTAACGCTATTTGCTATTGCCACTGACAAAAATTTTACCAGATAGGAAGTGAGGAAAATCTGCAAAAGAGACACAGACAGAAATACAATTATGATAGAGGTTCTAGCCTTCTTCTACTCTTGTTTGTAGCTACTGGAAATTGTTCCTCACTTCCAGGGGAAGCCCTAGATAGCAGTAAAAAACGGAAAGAAGTTCTTCTAATCTTTCTCCTCTCTATCCAAAACAAAGAAAAATGTAACTGGACATACACTTTGATCATATTTTTACCAAAATTGTTTTTTTTTCATTGAAAATACCCAATTAAAAAACTATGAAATAGATGAACTATTTTTATTTGGGGTCAGGAGGGCATACTATTACAAACTTAGCACCGAAGATACAAAAATCTATAGTTGTATCTTTGGCCCCACTTTGTTAGTACAGATATACAGTTTAAAAATATGTTCTAAATGGCAGTTATGGGATGGCACAAGATATGGGAAAGCTTGTATTGGTTGGAAAAGAGATAGACGTGATGTAGGAAGCAAAACAGAGTCTAGTCATCTAGCAAACAGTAAATGTCTTTAATCAAATGAGCCACATCCCTTATTTAAATTAACCATACCTATTTATAACACTCTGCATGCTACTACTCAATCTCCCTGGTAAGTTTCTCCCTAAGTTGACATCTCTGCTATATGGAAAATCTGACTCTGTATTGTGATTCCGCATCATTAAATCATTACAGATGCAGTGTTTGTAACACTTTAACACGTACATATCCCATCTTACCATATTATCAGGCTAAAATACAGTTGTCAAAAGCACCACAAACAGAAATATAATTGCTTTCTTTAAGTAGTGGAAGGCTAGAAACCCGTCAGATTCTTATTGCTGTCTGTATCAGTGTTGACAATTTTCCATCTCTTCCTTTCTGGTAAAATTCTAGCTTATTTCCCCTTGCATGGAGCCAATAGTGCACAGACTGTCTTCATTCAGGGTTGTCCTCCTGTAAGCATGTGTGTATTTACGCAAGACTGGCATATACCCACATACAGCCATTGAATTCTATGGGAGGCGTATGCAGCACCTGTGGCTTCCTAGTGAGTTACAGATACTGGAATTTACATTGTACAGGTGTGTGCAAGCGGCCTTGCTCCCCTGTGCTTCCTCACATCTGCTTGCTCCTCCACAGTTGGTAAGCCAACACTTCCAGTTATGAGGCAGCATGTGATGTGCTCCCTGTGTAATTGTACTTGGGTGTAGCAGCCAATTGCAAGACAAAGTCATTTGAAGGCTAACTGTGGAGGAGCAAGGAGCTGTGTGGGACACAAGGTAAGTATATGAGGGTCGGGGGATACCCATTGCAGAGACACTGCCACTGCACTTTGCCCTATGTGGACAAGGTGACATTTTCTCTTTAAGAGAGTTAATAACTTTTTCAAAGAACAACAAAATCTGTTGACTCACTCAACAGGTGATTCATTCAGCTATTGGTAAACAACAGGCTTTGTACAGTGTGAGCCTTACTGTACAACATGAGAAAAGGAGACTAAAACTCCCCCTGCTGGTTAGATAAAAGACTGCATAC
Organism: Nanorana parkeri; assembly: GCF_000935625.1. NCBI lineage: Eukaryota > Metazoa > Chordata > Amphibia > Anura > Dicroglossidae > Nanorana > Nanorana parkeri. The sequence goes on along the minus strand of NW_017307028.1, from coordinate 531,245 downwards.
TATTTATTTGCAATTGTTCATATTTACTAGAAAGAAAGAAAGAAAGAAAGAAAGAAAGAAAGAAAGAAAGAAAGAAAGAAAGAAAGAAAGAAAGAAAGAAAGAAAGAAAGAAAGAAAGAAAGAAAGAAAGAAAAGAAACCTATGTTCACAACCACAATGCATTTCCTTCCATCGATTTTCTCATTCTGTTTGACACGCAAATAGCCACCAGAGGTCAAGGCTACTAATTTGTATATGAACTATGATTTTAAAAATACAGTATCTAAGAATGTAATAATTATGTCAATAACTTTAAGGTTAAAAAGTCAAAGTAAATTTCTACTGAAAATCACTTCAAACTTAATGTTAATAAAGCCCTTTGTGAGTCTGCAGACCCATTACTGGTGTTGGTGAGTTGGAGTATAATTGTTGAAAATACAACAGCCATCATAGTAGTTACAGGGGAAAAACTGAACCAGTTGAGATTTTAACTTTAGTGTTCAATGTTTGTGGCAACTCCAACCCAGCAATTTATCCTAATGTAAAACAGTCCTTTGAATGGAACATCAAATGTAAACCCTGATGAGTCTAAGTTTCACCAAATAAGGGAAACCATCAAAGTGGCTAAATTAATCATTTATTAGTTGATCAAAAAGAGCAATTGCTCCATTAATTAGCTCATAGATGTTTATGTTTGTGATGCCATTTAAACAAAACTATAAGTCACATATGGGTATGTATACTTAAAAAGAATGTATGTTCTGGTTAAGACAAGTTCTGATAAATGGTCAGATCAGTGACCGGGGGGTGATTATATTCTAGTAATACTTTTTGTGAGTCACATGTGAGGAATTACTCCCTCTAATTGTCAAGCCTAGCACTTTAAGGTTGTGGCTAATTGCAATATTACCATATCTAAAACAGTAGATGGTTTGTGAAGCACATCAAGTTTGTTGTAAACTCCCATTCACAGTGATTTGCAGCGCATTTTCAGAAGTACTTCATAGCTCGACAATCAGATTTTCATGTTATTCATTTTTACCCATTCACATCTGGGTGATGTGCTGTTGCTCAACATTTAGAAAAAGCACAGAAGCATCTTTGGGGTATGATCTTATGTTTTTGGCCCCAATAAGCCTCAATGGGAGCACCTAAAAAAAACACAAACTGTCTCCTCATAGAAACTAGCTTTGCACTTGTTAAAATAAAAATGCTCAAACCTGAAAGCACATAAAAAATGCCAACGTGATTCTACCTTGTGTCAAAATAACACACTGGTTCTCTTACAGGTCACTCCCAGAGCCCCCAGAGCCCTTTTTTGTGCAGCTATTGTTTTGAGCCCTCCTCAGCTTAGCCACAGATCCCGAAGTTTGCATTTGCTTGGTAGAGTGACCTGGGTTACATACCTACAAAAGTGTTTTTGTTTCCTTTGTTAATCTTCTGTACAAATTCAGTTTGAGACTTTTTATCAAATAAGCTATGGGCAACACAGACTTTTTTTTTACAACTTTCTACAAATTAGCCCTATTGTTTGTCAAGTTACCAGGAATTCGCAGGAAATTATGACGCTTAAGACTTTGGAATTTTATGGATGAGTTCCACAAGCACTCAATTTCCTGGTTACATGTGTCTGAATATAGATATATGACCCACATACATAGTGATGCATATTTAAAATCCTGGATAAGTTGTACTTAAAATTCCTTCAATATATATATCTTGAAAACGCATTATATAGCTTAGCACTTTATGGAATTTCACATGTTTCCCAGGCTTCCACTGATTTCTATGACCCCTAAAGTTACTTTTACCATTTTGCCACTATAACACAATATGCACATGGCTTTAAGAGTATAAGATATGCATAAGAATGCATAGAAAAAAATGTTAAACTGGGTCTTTCATCACATAAAAAACCCCCACTGTGAATAATAACAGGATGTTTATAAGGGACACAGGACTGAGCTATTTTGATATGAGTTATACTGGAGGGTTTGGACACTGGCAAACAAAAAAGCTGGTAACCAGTCAGGAATGACCCTCCCCGCTCCCAGCATACTTCAGTTTTTTGCTAGTGTCCCTGGAGGTTGAACATATTTTCTCTGTTGAGAAATTAGCCCTTTTTTACTAGCCATTTTTTCCCACACTTTTTTTTTCTTCAAATGAGACATGCATGCTGCTGGGCTATCTAGAACAGCGTATCCTTCTGAGATCATTCAAGATTTACTGGCAGGTGCAATTGACCTGCAATTGACCTCCTTCTGGTCGGCATTTGACCTGCTTCAAATGGGTTTTGCATTCGTATAGACTTGTAAGTCAATAAAAACTCCATCTAATGTGAACAAAAGCCCATTGGCACAGGTCCTTAGTCTCATCACTTTTTTTATGTGAGAGGCAGCAAGGAGCCTTCACTGGGTGTGTTTAGGCATATCATTTTGTATTATAAAAAGTGCAGCAAAAGCTGTGCCCAGATTACCCACAAAAGGGAGTGGTGTGGATTGGAAACGGCAGCTATGTCTTGATACAAACTGACCTGAGGAAGTATGCTACACTACTTATATTCAAACACATTGCCAATTAAATAATAAAATCATATATTCTAGCTCCTTTGTGTTTTAAACTTCTAATATACATGATGTGATGTTTTCTAACAAGAGAGTCCTGTTATTAGTGCAGAATCCTCCAGCTTCATAAAGAAGTCTCTAAGAAATGGAAAGTGATTACATGCGTCTACATTAGCTGTCAATTATTGCACTGTTCGCTGGATTCCGGACCTGCAGAGAGGTCATCTAGTGCCCACTCTCACAGTAATTAACGGCAATCTAAAATTGTTTATCTACTTTCTCCTAAATATTTCATCTTCCATACCGCATCTTTAAGAAGACACTTTCCCCCACCCATAATGGATATTTACCGGCAGTAAATAGTGATTATGAAAACAATCTTTTGCAACATCTATAATTTACCTTGACAGTTTTATATCCACTTGTACTCCATTGACTGAAGTCATAAAATGCATTACCATAATCCATTAAGAAGGCTGTGCATTGAAAGGAGCGTGCTATACATGAAAATATAATTTATGCTCCAGTGTATTTTGTATGGAAT
>NW_017307028.1:505874-528102 GCF_000935625.1 Nanorana parkeri | reverse complement strand
GTATTTTATTCTGCATAGTAGACATGTGCGATTTGTTTCGTCCCAATTTGAAATTCAGGTGAATTTCAAAATATTCGGACATTCAAATGCATTAGAATTTCTGAATGAAAAAATTATGAATCAAAACGTATCCAAATTTTTGATAACAAAAATTGTGGATGCATCCAAATTTTTTTTTCCAAATGTCATTTGTAATGAATTTATGTTGTTAAACGTTAACATTAAAAAGTGCCCCCTCAATTCATACCAGACCCTTTAGGCAAAAAAAAAAGTGTGGGGTTCCCCCTAAAATCCCCTACCAGACCCTTGATCTGAGCAGCAGCCTGACAGAGCAGGAATAGGAGGGGGACGGGCATGCGGCCCCCCGCCCACACCGTACCAGGCCACATGCCCTCAACATGGGAGGGTGCTTGGCTGGGAGAGGACTGAATCCAAATCCCAAAACTATTTGACTTTCGGACCTGAATCCCGAAAAACGAAATAACGAAAAATATGAAACTAAACTAAAATAACCAAACCAAATTTTTTCCGACTTACATGTCTAGTGCACAGTCTGGGCACAGGTTCACTTTAAAGCACATCTGTCACTATAATTTATGTTACTAGCATGGTAGGCTTAAATACAGGCACCTACAATGCAGATCCTAAACATGTCTTGCCAAACACCCCAGTTGCTCTGCATTCCAGTGCACATTAACATGCAAAGTTATACATTTCTTAACACTGTCTAGAGCTGGCTTGTTCCCTTCAGCTTCTTACACATTTTTTTTAAATGACCGATAAAGTCCCCCAGATTGGAAGCCATCTGTTTATATACCAACAACAAAGAAAAAAGATTTTGAAAGTCTGCACAAACTATCTAATATTGTCCCTGATATCACACACCAGCAAGATTATGCTAAAGATTATTCAACACAGACTAGAACCTTACAATAAAACAGAACTACCAGATGTTCTCACCATGCAAAATGGAAAACTGAAAAAGCCAAGGAATACAAGAAGGAAGTCAACAGGTGCTTTATTGCTTACAGCAAAACCTTCAACTATGACCATGTGAAATTATGGAATGTCCTCAAGAAAATGGATGTGCTTGAACATCTCATGGTTCTTATGGGCTGAAGTCATGAGTGGCGTGCCCCAGGGTTCTGTGCTGAGTCCCATGCTTTTTAACCTGTGTATTAATGATATCAGGGAGGGAGTGAGTAGTCATGTGTCAGTGTTTGCTGATCATACGCAAATTGGGAGGGTAATAGACATGGATTTAGATGTTATAACATTACAGGAGGACCTGGATAAACTAGGGGAGTGGGCAACTGTATGGCAAATGAAGTTCAACGTCGATAAATGCAATGTAATGCACTTTGGAGTTAAAAACAGGCAAATGGACTATACACTTATACTTAACAGCTTGCAGTGCCAGACTGCTGCAAACAAAGCAAGCAGAGTCCTGTCTTGCATTAAGAGGGGAATGTATTGCAAGGACAAGTCTGTAATTTTGCCACTTTACAGATCACTGGTTCGGCCACATCTGGAGTATGCCGTCCAGTTTTGGTCACCAATACTAAGAAAAGATGTCCTTGAGCTGGAAAAAGTCCAGTGGAGGGCAACCAAACTCATAAAGGGGTTTGAGGACCTGAACTATGAAACAAGGTTGTTAAAATTAAATATGTTCTCTTTGGAGGTTAGGAGATTAAGGGGGGACATGATTTTCTTGTATAAACTGTTCAACGGCGACAGCAACATTATTAACAAATTATTTACGGTTAGCTCCATAACAAAGACCAGAGTTCACCACCACAAATTGGTAGAAAAAAATTCCTACACATGGGGCGCAAGGGGTTCTTCACAGTTAGAGCGGTTAGGGTCTGGAACTCTCTGCCGCAGAAAGTAATTTCAGCGAAGAGTGTGGAATCATTCAAGAAACTCCTGGACGAGTTCCTTGGAGACCGTAACATAAATGGGTACAAGTACTCTTAAGAGCAAAATCACACATGGACTCATACACACGCACACATCTGCTCAAACATAAATGCATACACGCAATAGGTTGGACTTGATGGACCTGTGTCTTTATTCAACCTCAAATGCTATGTAACTATGTAAGAACCTCTACAGTGGTCAAGAAGCTACAGTAATGACAGAAAATGGAAAAACAAACTGGTTCCAGATGGGCAAAGGAGTAAGACAAGGCAGCATAATCTCACCATACCTATTCATCTGTATCCTGAACATTTAATGAGACAGGTAGGACTGGATGAAGATAACAGAGGTTTCAAGATTAGTGGAAAAAACATCAACAATCTTTGATATGCTGATGATACTATGATCATAGCTGAAAATGTTGAAGACCTCAAGAGCCTCATAAAGAAATCTGAAGAACAGAGTGAAAAGATGGGACGCCAGTCAAATATCAAAAAAACTACGGTTATGACAACAAGGAAGACGTAACTTCAGAGTTGATGTGACGATGCCGAGGTAGAAGACAGCTTCCACCTCCTTGGATTAACTATTGACAAAAAAGGATCCAACAGTCAAGAATGATGCAGAGTGGCACATGGATGAGAAAGGATGAAAGACCTAGAAATCTTCAAAGGTACCTATACGTCTATAAGCACAAACATCAGAACTGTCCAGACTGTGGTATCATCTGTCAGTCAATATGGATGTAAAAACTGGACTACGAATAAGCAATTTTAGGATTCAATGGGATTACAAAACCAGAACCTGTACATATCTACAGCATTTTACATATGAGACTATACCACAGGCTGCCAGATTACAGCCCCAACACTATCTTTATTATCATCAAATGTAAATCTACAGCCAACCAACTCAAACTGATGATTTGTGGGGCCTTTCGGATTTTCAGACAGTACAATGAAAGGGTCCATGCAAATGCTGTGACCTAATATTGTATAGACCATTTTAAATGTTTTAGAACAGAAATCCTTAAGCATTTAAGGAATTCCATAAGATCTGCCTAAAAATACAATTCCCCTGACATGTTATGAATTCAAGGAAGGATAACTGAGAATGAAGTGTTATGTTTCATATGGGATTACATACCAGTGAATATAATGCACTGTAGTGAAACACAATAGAAATGTGGCACTCACCATTGTTTCTTTGGAGGAACTAGTGCTAAGAGAGGTTGCCCCCATGAGAATCCTCTGTGTTGTCACTCTGCACAATGCAGCATGGGTCTTGGTGCTCACTTATTACAATCCTTGTCTTTAACGTACTCCAAAAGAAGATACCTTAAAGCAGTGAAATGCGGTCATTCCGTGCTGGGTGAGGCATTCTCCATGCCACCCCCAGCCATCCGAAGGAGGGAGGAGGAAGGGAGGAGACAGGGAGGAGACTCCCTGTCCCTCACTTGCTTGTCACTGGTGGGGCATTGAGATCTATGTCCTCAGTGGGTTTTTTTTTATTGCACAGCTTGAACCAATGGTGCATTGCCATTGGTCCAAACCATCTACAGAGCTCAAGCCTCTAACACAGAGTAGACGCTGTTGCAGCTCTTGCCTCACTATGTTAGGTTATACAAGCAGTGGAGAAGCCCGCTGCTGTGTAACCTAACTTAGCTGTCAAAAGCCAGATGCAGCGCCGCCTGTAATAGCTGAACATGCAGTCTAGCTGAACATGCAGCGGGGACAGTGGCTATAATGGCTGTGGCAAATAAGCAGGATGGGGAACTTTGGTACAGAGATCTCATCACCAAGTAACTTGATTTAAGAAATCTAAAGGAAGTTTAAAGTGCCAGAATGACCTAAATATTAGACTTCTTACTAAAGAGATCATGTTCCCAGCAGTTTGTACCAGAATATTATTTCCTCTACTATCAATAAATCTGCACACATAGCTATATACATATCATGCAAAGGCGCTTCTATGCGTTCATAATAGAAAAAAAACCCTACCTGTTTCTCTGCTTCTACATCAGTGGCCCCAAAAGCCACAGATCTGTCACGCATGCCATGTGGCAATAGGATCTCACACATTAGCGGTATGATCCTGACCAGAGTCCGCATTGCAAAGTTGATTCCTCCCTTGAGAATATATGCCTCTAAGACTGTTTTTGAAAGAATGGCATGTACTGGTTCCTTACCACTAATCCACTCTCACATCTAGTGTTGTTGACACAGATATTGCAATGTTGTACCGGAAATAGAGAGAACTTATGATATACAGTAAGGCCTGGGGGTATGAGCAGAAGGCAATCTGAACGATATGACACTACCAAAATTATCAATTTTGGCAGCAGTGTAAAAGTGGCTTTATGTAAGCACAGAGGCAGTGTTTTAAATAAAAAAAGGACGCATTGGGGCATACATTTTGTGCACTTCTTGTTGGGGGCAGGGTTTCTTTAAGGAGCTATTAGATACTGTACTGAAAATATTAGCGCTTAACACAAAGATGAATTTATTAACCACTCTAAACTTACACATGTGGTTAACAAAGAGACATCCAGTTAGACTTGCTCAAGGGGTATAATAAATCTTTGCTGTAATCAGAGAGATACCTGAGTGCCTGTGGCCAGCTTGGAAGATCATCTGATCCAATGGCAGTTAAAAGCTAATATAACCTGCTCAATGCTTTCATACCGCTAAGGCAGCCTGTTGAATTCCATTAAACACTCCTAAGTCTTTAAATTCCAGCTCAACTAAAAAATTCCATTTTTGAGTAGATACTAATGGAAAAAATAATGTCCTCTTATGTCTACAAACATTTCAGTGTAGAGGTCGTCCAGCAGAACTCTGTGTTCTGCCCCTCTCAGAAATCCATAGCAAAACTGTTACTCTTAGAGCTGGAATCGCCATATTGCTTTATTTTATGTAGGAGCCATGGGGGAGGGGTGAAACTATAATTTGGCTTTACAGGGACTTGTGGTGGTGATATTACATGTGAAGAAATGAAGAAAACCATCATGCGATTTAACTCCTTAACAACTAGGCAAAACTAGGTAGAAAATACATTTTGAGGTTTTTTTTAATATTATATGGCATAGCTATAAGATTTCTCCTATAAGTATTTAAGACCCAAAAAGGAAATTACAAAGTGAAATCATTACTAGCGAAAGCAAAACTATGAATTCTTTTTACAACTTGTACTGTTAAAGCAATATGTCGTGTAACATAAAGGCCATTTTCAATCAGATAAGATGTTACACAATATGCATCCTCTCGCCGGCATTCATCTGAGCTATATGAGTTATCTATGTCGTCTGGAAGGAACTCTGGGAAAGTTACAGGAAAAAGGTGGGAGTATTGTTGATGTTTCCTGCTGGCCCCAAAAAGCCAGAGTATTGTTCATGTTTTATTTTTTTAAGCCTGTTGCTTGAAATCCCAATGATTCTTGTTACATCCTCTTTCCATCCACAGGCTGAAACAACATTTATTGACTTGCAAACTGCGTCAACATGTTGAAATATTCTGGGAGCAAAGCTGTGAGGAAAGAAATATTGTAATATGGTCTTGGATGTGCTGCACAAAGTACCAATCTATGATGTATTGGGCTTGCAGCAAGAAAAAAAAAATCTGTATGTGACAGAGAGCAGCCTTGGTGTATGGCAGAATCAACAACAGATTATCTCAAAGTCATATTAAGTGCATCTAATTTTTATAGGTCACATCTAAACAATGCCAACATGTTTTATGGAAAAGTATAGAACATTTTATAAAGAGTGGAGTAAAAATAGCATTACTATGGCTAAAAAGTTTGGGCCTGGCGTCAGCTTTTTATTTACATTACATAGAACGGTGAATGGATGTCTAGGTATGACACAACACCCTTAGATCAACCAATCTTCAGAGTGCTGAGGGTGCATTCACCTTCATGGTATAAACATACACTAACCAAACATAGATGTTTAATCAGAAAACTGGTCAGAAGGACCTCTCCTGATTATGTCTTTATGTCTGACCACCATTCAATGTCAAAAGCTACCCATAAAAACAAGCTGTGCTATTCTAAAAAAGGCAGTAAAGGTGTGGAAGTGTTTTCATATACTTACGCACCCTTGTGAAATCTGTCTGACGATAACATACAAATGGCAGAATCCCAAATGACAATGTGCATTTTTCACAGTTGGAATAAGATAATGAGAGAAAGCGCTCAGAAAAGGAAAAGTACCTTCACTACCACAAAAATTTGTATTGTGTTTAATTTCAGAAATGTATGTGAGAAATTATTCCTGGAAAATGAAAAAGTGAAATCACAGCTTAAAAAGTCTACTTAAAAAGGATATCGTTTTAAAGTGAGAAGCGGGTGAAATTGATAAATACTATACCAACAATTAGCATTTTATTGACTTTAGTTTCAATAAAGGTCACCTAGTATGCATACCTGCTATGCTGAAAAATGTTGTGTTTGTGCCCATTCCTTCATCAGTTATTGGTGGCACAGTTTATGCAGAACAGGACAGGAACAGCTGATTATATGACACAAGCTAAACTGTTTTTCCAGGTTCACATTTCTTCAGTTAATCAGGAGGAAAATGACCACAAAAAGATCCTATTTATTTTTAATTATTAAAGCTGAACTTTAGGAATAATCTATGGGACAGCTTGGTTACCCGTAATTAGCGGTAACTCACATCCAAAAAGTTGCAAGGATTGTCAGGGAGTCACTTTTTCTGGCCCTCCTTTTCAGAAAATATATTGTATGCTTTTCAATGACTACAAGGTGCTCTCCGGTTGAACGAGGGGAGATTAAGAGGTCATTGGCCCCTCATTTCCATATCATCCAACGTCAGAGCACATTGAAAACCAGACGAGCAAAAGGTGCTAGTTAAAATATTTATTAAGAACAGTGTCCACAGGAGCAAGCAGAGTCTTAAACTGGAACAAGCCAGAGTTAGGAGCCAGGAAATCAGTGTTGTCAGGAACAAGCCAGGAGCAGGAGACAATAAATCAGCATTGTCAGGAACAAGACAGGAGCAGGAGCCAGAGGAGAACATCAGCCAGGATCGGGTCATACACAGAATCAGGCTACTCAGAGCAGCAGGAGAGCACTAGCAGGAAGACCACGCAAGGGCAAGGTCAGACTGGACTGAGTGGTATATATATATGGTGAGTGAGGTGACATCATCACTCAGAGACAGGGAACTCTCATCTGGCTCTCTCAGATGATGCTCTCCTATCTGGCCATAAGAGGGAGCCTGGGAGTAGTGAGCAATGTTCCAGAGTCTGCTCGAGAAAGGAAGGAAACAGTTGAGTAAAATAGCAGCCAAGCCAGAATGCTGCAAACCAGTAAAGTCAGGGTGGAACCCTGACATCCAATCATTGAAAAGAATACATCTTTTTTGAATGGGAGAGGTACCGAGAGAGTGACTCCCTGTGTTTAATGTGCCAGAGGGGAAGCCGCTTCAGCACCACTGGAATAGGAAAGCACTTACTGTATGTGGCGCAGACTACAAGGTGATTTTGAGACCCCCTGTAGCCCTCTGGATGTGACATATACAGCAGATAATTACAAGTAACCAATCTGGACCAATGTAAATGTTAAAAATAGATAAATTTTTAGAGCTCAGCTTTAACCACCTTCCGTCCATGGCCGTTTGTGAACGGCCGGACGGAAGTCTGCTAGGAGCGGGAGGGCGTCTTAAGACGTCCTGCCCCTCCCCCCTCTCGTGTGCGGCACTCAGCGCGCACACGAGAGGGGAAACTGTGAGCATGTAAACAGCCAGCGATGGCTGTTTACATACAAGCGATCAGGCGTCTCTAGAGAGACTGTGGGGGTCCCTAGGTGACATCAGGTGTAATAAACGTCAGTCAAAGTACCGCAGCGCTGAATACTGAAAAATGGCCTGGCCAGGAAGGGGGTGAAACACCCCGGTCTTCAAGTGGTCAAAGTACCCATAGACATGAGATGGCTGTTGACTGAACCAAAGACAGCAAATGACAGATGACTGGTTCACAGACATGACAGTTGCCTAATGTATTGACATGGGATGACACTACATTGAAAATCAAATGTCCCCATTTTGAATCCTTATATGCAATTTATTGGCCATAAAGAGTGTATGGGGATCTGGGTACTGCCCTGGGGGACAAGAATCAATTACATTTTTTTTTAAACACAGTTTTTAAAGGAGCAGTGATTTTAACATTGCTTAAAGGGTAACAATCAAAATGAAAAATTCCTTTAAATATTGTGCCTGGGGGGTCCCCTTAACCTGCCTGCAAAGTGGCGCATATGTACGATGTATAGAACCTGATGCAGCAAAACTGACATTTCTAAAGAAAAAAAAAGTGAACACTTTATCTACTTTTCTTTCAGAGAAGGCCATCTAGTATGCCTCACTGTTAAGTTACATGGAATGATAGTTGGGCAATCCATTTTTATACAGACTTTGTGACTGTTACATGTCTATGGACACAGTCAGAGGAACCCAGCCAACAGACTTGGTAGAAAAAAACAACCATTCCTGTGAGAGCATTTAATTTAATTTCCCCAATGTCAGAAATGACTGGCAGTGGCCCTATCTCTTCTCTCTACTGTATAAACATAAAGGTGTGGCTGATTTTAGCATGCATGATTATGGAGCAGATACAAGGGATTGAAAGTAATAGCCTCTGTGACTTGAAGACGACATAAGCAGTAGTCTGCTTTGCATACTCCTTCTGAAATTGCACTGTGGAGTTATGATAGAGGCCACTTTAGCTGTAATATTGTTTAGCACAGTTCTTTTTTTAAACTCATGGGCACCGTTGCCTTGCCTGTACGCACCTACAGAAGATTCCCAGACCATTGCAAAACCATCACATCTTGGAACACAGTAAAACAAACAGGTTGGTAATGCTGATCTGAGCACTGAGTTTGGCTTGAAATCCACTGTAATACATCACTGATATTGGAAAGCTGCTGTATTTATTTGGATAAGACAAGCTTATACCTGCTTGACTGGGTCACAGTATTACACTGCAAAATCGGATTTTCTTTTTTTATTATATAATCCAGTAACCATGCATTTTATTTATCAGAAAGGTTCAGAAGTAGATTTCATTGCTGCAGAGGAGACTTCGAGTTTTGCTTGCGGATAGTATGTTATAACAAGGAGAGGCTATTATTCTACACTCACCTTATCTAATTCATTAGTGGTGAGGATTTGCTAAATTGCAGGAGGTAAATCCCATGCTTGCACTACTGGATCTCTGAAAGCAGCCCTGCTTTTCTTTCAATACTTACTAAGAATTTCAGTGTTTTGTCTGCGGCATACAACAGGCTCTAGTGAAATTCACCTAGGGATTACAACATTCCAACCTGAAAGTATGGAAAGGGCACGTTGTCAGCTAAAACTAACCCGCTGCTCTTTTTTAATTATATAAACAATATGGCATAGAATCAAAGTCCCACCCTTGCCAATTCAATGCCAGAACCTCAGCAGGCAATAGAATGTAGTATTAGAACAGGGATTGGAGCTTAGCACTGGAGTTGAAGATGTAGGGCAGCGTCTCTCAACCTTTTTTCAGTCATGGCACCCTTTAAAAGTATACAAGATCTCAAGGCACCCTGTAAAAAAAAAAGTGTGGTTCCCCCAAAATCTTATTCTAAATAGTGATGGAATCTGTTATGGATTTTAAGAGGGGACCTCATGCAAAAACACACAAAAAAGATGTGGAATTTCCCCTGCACATCAGAGTCCCCCCTTTCCTATTGGGAGCCCCCTTTCCATCAGTAACACCCTTTATATCAGAGTCCTCAGTTCCCCCATCACAGCAATATTAATTTATAATCTCTACCACAGTGTGGATGCAGGAGTATGGTAGAAGGCGGGAAGGGGAGTAGGTCTGGGCAGAGGTGGACTTCTGTCATCTTCTGAATGCTAGAGGAGGTCCTGGATGCAGTTACCTTGTATTAAAGCGAACCTTTACCCATATTTTTAAAATAACAACAAGCACACCTTTAGAAATGTTTAGTAATGACAATCTACAAACAAATACTTCTAGATAATTGCCGGCTTTGTATTTTTTGCATATCTTATTTCTCTTTTCCTTCCCAGTCTTCTGACAGTTGCCATTTTTACTAAGGGCAGATTACTAGCTCTCCTTCTACTTCCTGGATTTCTGGCCCATGTGACTAGACATGTGACCTTTCCCTGAGATCTCGTGAGATTAGACATAAGATTTCCCAGCAATGCTCTGCTAATGACAAGGCAATCCCAGTGTGCATTGCTTTGGCAAACTGAAGTAATTTTGTCCTTTCAAATCAGGAAGTGAATCCTCTGCAAGTGTAAGCATTTCACAATCACAGCATTTTACTCTTGCAATATCTATGTTATTATTAATCATCATACATAGAAGGATGCAATGGTAAAATTTGACTTTTGAGTGTAAGGGTCTGCTTTATGTCAGGGCTGTCCATGGGGTGCCCATGGTGCTGGTGGCCACCATGCAAATGCATGATACTGTGCTAAAATTTGAAGCCATCCCTGACAAAGACAGAAGGTGCCCAGGGTGTCGGGCACCCTGGTTGAGAAAGGCTGATGTAAAGACATACAATATGTGGACAGTGGACCTGGGGCATAAAGCTCCCCAGGAGCACCAAAACTATTTGAATGATTTAAAAGGTACTTGCATGCAGCCTTTGGTGCCCACTCCTCATCTAACTTGTTCGTTTGTCACTTCACACCCAGGGTCACTTTTAAAAAAGGATCTCCAAAAGGCAATATTTGTCTAAATAAATCTGAAACAAAAAACTAAAGCCCTTGAGTCTTTTTTTTGTTGTAATTTAATAAAAGCAAACTTAAACTGCCAGAAAGAGACGTGTTCGATCTTCCTCAATGGAAAAAATCATACATCGTGCACCTCTTCGCACACAGCTCATCTGTTCTCATGGGGAAACATGGCCATGCACATCTAAGTCAGTAGAAGATCTTTAGGATGTTGCTTACAGTATATCTGGATAATGAGAATTACCGAATTAACAAACAAGCTCACCCCACTAAGTCAACAAAAAGACTTTCTGAATAATTTTTAGCACAAGGTTTAAACAGCTGAACTCCAGATATATATGCAAAAAAACACCATTAAATGCAATTTCCTGTTATTTTAAAATAATTACATGTATTTGATGTATAAATAGTATAATATTTATAACGCTACTTGAGTTTAAATGTCCATTGGGAACAGTTGGAGATTTAAAATAATTGGTTGATATACATATATATTTTTCCACGTTTAGCTACTTTGGCTTCCCCTGATAAAGGGGGCCCCCTAACATACTTCTTAATAAAAAAGTAAAAGTATGCCAGTCTGTCTTCATAGCAGCATCCTGGCATCCCTTGCAGACTATGAGAGGGAGGGCAGCACTAGGAGCCTGTGCTGCATGCACATGTGCTGCCAGGGAACTTCCAGACAGGAGGAGAGAGCATAGTAAGCCAAGTGGTTGATTAATCAGTCTGTTGCTGCTCCTTAACTGTCCAATCGTCATTTTCTTGACACCATTGGACTCATTAACTCTGACTCAGAATGTGGTGTCACCCTTCTTTCAAACTTGTCAGTCAGAAAAGTTTTGCTATACATATACCTTAAACTCAGGACATAAATATTCTTAACCCTTGCAACGAGTTTTAGTCTAGGGAGGAAAATAAAAAGGTTATACTCATCTGAACCTCACAGCCGGCTGACTGTTAGACCGGACTGTCTCTCTCCCCCTCCGCTCCAGCGTTCTAAGATCCTGTGAGTCATTACGTCCTATACAGTGTATCAGATGTGAGGACATCCGAAATACATTCCATCGCTGGACCGGAGGAGACAGGCTGCAGGGACCAGAGTAGCAGCCAGCTGGCATTGTGGTTCAGGTGAATATAACTTTTTTGGTTTTCATCCCTAGACCAGAACAAGCACTTAACCCTTGCAGTGTAGGGGAAGAACCACTGCAAGGGTTAACAATAATTATGCCTGGAGTTCTTCTTTAACAATTTATGGTTGATTACAAGCTTATAAAAATGTTTTTTTTCATCCATTCTTCATCATTTGAGCACAAAAGCACCCTTGCCCACAGATTTATCACAGAAATGACTCCAAGTGGTGGATTTTTGAAGAATTCACCAGGCAGATTAAAATAGGATTTTTCAGATCCTTCAAAGCAGTTTACATTAACTTCACCACAGCTGAAAATCCTTGTTAAAACACACCAGGACACCAGGTGTCCGTAGCACTTGGTCCCATTCAGATCAGTGCTGTTGATTCTGGGCTAGCCTGTCGGCCAGCTTGCCCCCCCCCCCCTTCTTCCCCATCATTGTCCGACAATGCTGCTGACAAGGAGACAAATACTGATTAGGTCTGATTTGCCATGCTGCAAATCAGCACTGTCATTCAGCACAGCAAGGGATGGGGCAACTTAGATCACAGCACAAGTACTCACATTATTAAAAGATCATTCAGCACTGGAGGGGATGTGTGATCTATCTGCCAGCTGCTAGTAAACATCCACAGTGCCGTGAATATTTACTATGTTCCTTCTCGAGCTTGAAAAAGAGGTATCACTCCTCGAAACGCGTTGCTCACTGCCTTTCCACCCCGCCACTACCCTCTTCCCATCACAGACCCGACTGACAGCTGACAACTCTCAGCCCACGGCACCCGCACACTGCCCCAGCCTGCGCCGACAGTGACCGAGCAGCACAAGCCACACCCGCGGTCACAGCAGCTCTGCCTGCTTCTGACACCGCTGATTCTCTCCCACACAACACAGCCCCTGGACTCACACAGCGGGCCATGGACTGAGTCCCCATTCCTGTGGTTTCTCTTCCCCCCCCCCCTTTCTCCCTCGCCCACAGCCTCCTCTCCGCGTGTGGATGCACATCCCCCGGCTCACCAGTTCCAGGTAGATACCACGGATGACCCGATCCTTCGCACCGGCCGTCCTTCCTCTGGTCCCATGAATTAAAATGTAAGTGCTTATTCTTTTTCCTCAGCTATCCATTGGTTTTTCGCCCATTGCACCCATTGTCACGCAATTTTCCTGTCATCTTCCCTGGGTCTTCCGACCCGGTCAGTTAGCCCACCCAGTGTTGCACCCTTTTGTTTTTTTTGTTTCTAGTTTGAATATTTACTATAGCAACTGACAAATTGATCACACAGCCCCACCAGCGCTAAATGAGTGAGTGCTTTGGATGTTAATGAGTAGCCATCCATCCAGCTAGATCTCAAAGTGCCTGCTGGGGACTAGGTTACATTCACACCTAGAAATTTTGATGGTCAAAGCTAAGCGCAACAAAATGCTCGAGACAAGGAATCCCATTCATTTCTATGGCCCCTGTTCACATCTGAGGGTTTTGTTACGGGTCCACTTTCTAAGCTCAGGCTAAAATTTACACACACAGCTTAGTAGAGACTCATGCCCTTTTATCCCCTTCCAGTCTGCTCGTTTCATAGGGTTCTGTATAATTATTCATTTAGAGAGAGAGAGTCTGAAAAGAAGCAGCAACTGTTGTTTTCTCTATTTAAAAATCCCATAACATGGTATGAAGGGTTATTTGTAAAACAAAGCTCTTATAGAAATAGTAAAAAAAAAAGATAGAGAACATCAGTTCAAGTTGTACAGTAAGACCTTTTTAACAATTTGGATTTTCATAGGGTTCTGTATAATTATTCATTTAGAGAGAGAGAGTCTGAAAAGAAGCAGCAACTGTTGCTTTGTGTGTTAACGGGAACCTGTACTTTGCAGAGGCTAGAAACAGGTATACTGCACGGCAGGCACCATAAAGCTTCCCACTATTCCACACTATCTCAATCCACCATCAAAAGAACCTCCAAAGAACTCACAGTATGTGCAACATAGACAAACCCCACTGCCTCCTAAAATTGATGTGCAGGAATGGACTATATGGTTGGTCTACAGAAGAGATAGATGGAACAGGCTCAATTTCTTGTTCAGTATCTGAAATATTACTGAGAGTCCCCTACCTAACCACCATACAGCTGATATGGTAGCAGACACAAAAGGCCAGTTACCCTGACCACCACATTGCAGAATATTGTTATTAAATTAAATATATCTCCAGACGTATGCCTGCTCCAAACCAATGGACAGAGGACACAAGGGGCTGTTGCAATCATGCAGCCATGATGCTTTAACATAGTAAGCACAACCTTTGAGCTGGTTTATTAAGGTAAGCATATTGATTCACACTGCAAAGCAGATGAGGGAAATGCTCCTGAGATTTCTTATAATTAAGTCTGTCAGCCTTTTGTTGCTGTCACACTATTTAAATGTATTGGAAAAAGGTTCTAGTTTAATTTGCAACTGCTCTAGTGAGGGTATGAACTTTCAGAAGTGCTCATAGTTATTCCCTATAATGTTTAAAGAAATAAGGCTGTGTGGTGCTGGGTTCTGTCCTGGGCTGGTATCCCAAATGGGTATATGGGTTCTTTCTACATACAGGCAGCTTTCTAATAAGACATGACCAAGTCCTTTGAAATTAAAACCTTTGAATTGTGGAGAAGAGAGCCACAAGGTTTCAACAGTACAAAAATGGTTTATTGTTATTAAATGTCACCAATTGTATGGGGATGTCAACGTATTTCGGGGCAATACACCTGCCCCCTGCATCAGGGCTACAAATACAATCGAATTTCAGTCTTACGTAACAATAAAAATTAAATATTCTCCAATAAGGGTTGGGTGTTATTTATTGTAACACATTGACACTAAATATAAAACCTTTTTTTTGTTGGACTTAAAACACACTGCCACTGCCACTAACACTGACCCTAACACCAACACGGACTCTAACACTGACTGACACTAACACCAACCTAGACCAAGCCCTTATCTATTTTGTCTGTCTTTAATTTTTAACAGACTTTTTTATACTTTAGACTTCTCCTCTAGCAAGCAGAAAAAGATACAGTGGGGTTGTTTTACTAAAGGCAAAAGACTGTTCACTTTCCAAGGGAAATTGTATTTTACAGGGAAAGTTTCCCCTTAGTTTAGTGAATAAGGGGAAAGTTTTGCTGACTTCCACCACCTAATCATATGCAAGCAAACATGCTTTTTTGTCCACTTGCACGTGATTGGGTATTCTTTGCAAAGTGAAGTTTCACCACAATCACTAAGCTAGGGGAAACCTCCCCTGCAATGTGAAAATTACTTGTAAAGTGAACAATAAATATTGAATATCCACAAATATTTGTAGATGTTACTTAGAACAAAATCAGATCTCAGTTTTGTAGTGGTTAGCGCTTCTACATAGGACTGGGTGTTGCTGGTTCAAATCCCAGCCAGGTCACTATCTGCAAGGAGTTTGCATTTCCTCTCACACTCCAAAGACATGGGGGTCTATTCACTAAGCTACCGTAGGCAGCCGAGTGAACGACCAACCTGAAGCAAAGTGAGCCGAACGCTGTTCGGCTATGCACTTCAGACTGGTACGGCTGAAATCAGCCGTACATCGGGTGGCCTCACGTGGCTTCGGGTCGGCCGATCTGCTGTCAATCACTAGTGGGGACTTGATGGAGAACTGCAGGTCCCCTCTGCTGATTGACAGCAGCAGTGGGCGGGTGCAATAGCTAGTTTGCTATTGGCTATTGCAAATTGAAATAGCCAATAGGAATCTAGCAATGCATTCCTATTGTGACATTTTTTTTTATTCTGACGACAGCCAACGGCTCTATGTCAGAATTTTCGGTTCTACTGAACCAAAGGGGTCCTGGGGCCAAAGCTAGCCGAAGGATCAGCCGAAGCTACAGCTAGATCCTTCGGCTGCTTCGTGAATAGACCCCATGCTATTAGTTTAATTGTCATGTCAAATTTGACCCTCTTATGTATGCATGTGAGATAGGGATCTCTGATTGTTAGCTCCTTGATGGCAGGGACTGATGTGAATGTGCACTATGTAAAGCGCTGCATAAATTATCGGCGCTATATAAAATACCCATAATAAATATCTCTTTACATGGACCAAGAGTAGAAACAAAAATCATCAGCACTCAGCGATATCATTAAACATGTCCATTTAATTGGACAAAACGTCACAATAACAAAAGCCAACGTTTCGAGACCGCACAGGGCCCCTTCCTCAGGGCAAAAAGACATGACGTTTGCATGGACCAACACTTTATCCACATACTGCAAACCATCACACTAAAGTTATCAAAACAAATGCAGTTGGATAGCCAACCCATACTTCCGTTGCAACACCACATTAGAAAGTGTAATGTGTTAGGAAGAAGATCCAAAATTCAGGTAATACCCTATAAAGGAGAGTTCTGGGTGTTCCTGGCTTGAGAGGGTTATATTGGGATCAAATCTTCAACCAGTTCCTAGATTTTCATTGTGAGAGAGGATCAACAAGGCACCATTAAAGTGCAGCAGTACTAAGCAAAAAGAAGAGTCTGTATAGATAATCAGCAAACATGGCTGCCCCATGTGCATCTGTAATTACAGTATACTGTATACATAGAATCTAAAATGAACATACATAATTAAAGTGAATGTAATCTTTAATTGACTTCTCTTATTTGTTTCCTTTTGGTCCGCTAAACATACATTTAAAATGTATTGTAATATCTGCGGGATAGGTGTAAAAAATACCTGATTCCACCAGAAATCTAGTAATAACTTCCTGTGCATTCTGTCCCCACTGTTAGTATTGTTCCCAGTTTTTTTCTGTGAACTATATAGGGATCCCAACCTGTAATATTTAATTTCAGGGAGGTGCCCTTCAGCAGCAACAAGGAAGAGAGCACCCCCTGTTATGATGACAGATAGCAAAGAAGCCAATGCTTCCCTTGCTATCTGCTGTTTTCTTAGTATTCTGACAGCTGCTGCCCGCATAGGAATGAATAGCTAGATTGCTATTGGCTATTTTAGTTTGCAATAACCAATAGTAAGCTGGCTACTGCACCCACCCTCTGCTGCTGTCAGTCAGTAGATGAGGACCTAATGGAGAAATTCAGGTCCACCTCTGCTGATTGACAGCAGCAGTGGGCGGGTGCAATACTAAGTCTGCTATTGGCTATTACAATTTGCAATAGCCAATAGCAATCTAGCTATTCGTTCCTATGCTGTTTTGTTTCTGACCGACAGTGGCCGGCGGCACCGATGTGAAGAAAAAAGAAAAAAAACATAGCAGAGGAAGGTTCACTCTGCTGGATAAGCAGAGTAAACCTTTCAGGGAGAAAATGTTTTTCTCCCTGGTGTCCGGGAACCGCTATCTTCTGGCGGGAGACACCCAGAACATCCATGAGAGTTGAGATGTCTGACTATAGAACATACCCACCCCTATGTTATGGAGAAGAGGAGAGATAGAAGTGTTCTGTGGTACTCTCCTGGAATGGCAATGCTCTTCTCCATAAACAAAGTACAATGAGAGAGTGTTGTCACCCTAGAACTGAATGTGTGTAACTGGCATTGGCTGCATTAACTTTTCTGAAAAAGAAAAGCTAATGCAGCCATCACATCTAAGGACTGGCAAGCTGTAATATATATATATTTTAAATTGTTCTGGAATTTTGTTGGCATTTTACATACAAGCAGTACATAATGGATCCTTTTTTAAAATATTTCCTATGCAAGTCTATGAAATCTTTATTCCCCATAGAACAAAATCTTGTGGTATTTAATATTTATATGGTATACTAGGGCACCACAGTTACTAAGCACCTGTTTTCTATTACAGGAACCTGGAAGGTATTGTTCTGAGATGGTTAGGGGTTAACAGGCTAAATCCTATAAAGCTCTGAGGTTATGAAGAGAACTGTAAAGACCTATAACTTGTCAAGTCACAACGACAAAGGAGCTAAGCTCGTTGACCTGTCCTGCAGCTTCTCTAATGCAGATTCTCAACCCTGCATTGAAAGCAGACCTGTCTTGTAAAATATAAACATCAATCAGTAAATTCCAATGCAACGTTTAATTATAATGAAACATTTCATTAGATACGCTAGGTATAAAATATAAATATGCATGTTAAATGGTTAGCTTCAGGCAAATAATCTCAGTGGTAAAGTGTATCTACACAAAAATGGTTATTTTTTTGCTGTGAAAAAAACATAAAGAAACATATTTATAAAACTTCCACCCAGCATATAGCTGGGTGAATGTCATTCAGATGACATTATGGTCACTCGATGGAGCTGAAGAGCATATTCGACCATGCTATTTAGCTATCCTTTGACACTTAGCTCAATCTAGTGGCAGTAAATTGTGTGTGTATATATATATACACACAGTATACACACACACTAAGAGTATATATTAAGCACATCGTTCACAATTGCACACTGATTCCTTGCCCTTTTGAAAACACTCACCAATGCAATGAATACCTTTAGTATTCCTGTCCTCCACCACCGCAATGAATAGCAAATACCATATGGCTAGACTTGGATCTCACATACTAAGCACTGCATTGTGGGTTGGGGGGTTGCACATTTCCCCATACCTGAAATAATTGTTTTTTTTGTTTCTGGGGCTCCAGGCGCAGATGCAAGTGGCATGCAAGAATGCAAATTATTGCACCGGTAGGTGTCTGCTATGCATTGAGAGAGGGTCATTTTAATTTGCATGTCATACTAACAAGTGTATTGTAAATGATCAAAAATGGTCTGGCAGTTGCAGCCTTTTTTTTTTAGGTGGGTTTCTTATTGTACTAGAATCTATCTCAAAATAAAATAAATACCCTTAAGTTTCAGTCAAATAATTAGACACATTTCTGGTTTGCTACATGGATTAACAAGCTCTGCACTGACCTAATTATCCCTAAAGTGTGTTTGTAATATCTCCAGAACTAAAGCAGACAAGAAATTCTGAATGTTAAAATATATTGCTAAAACCACTGCGATGTTACTTACTGTATGTAATGTACCTGGAGGAGGGTTGTTTTGTTTCAAGAACTTCTCTAATTTGTTATAAACCAGTAATCGTATTGATATTATTATTATATCTAAAAATAATAATATAATAATCTGCCTAGCAGAACCGAGCACTAAAAAATAAGGGGCACAATCATATCTTAATTGCTACTAACACTTTTTAAGTTTGCAAGTTCACATTTTTTATTGGTATATGTACCTATTAGTTTTGTTCTTGTGATTTATTATTTGCCATTTTTTTATGTTGTTTATATTTATCATAATGATTCTCACTCATGCATGCTAAAAAATGTACAAAAACACTACAGTGTAATTCCCGTTATTCAGAATATTTTCGGGAGCAGAGTGGACGTGAAAAGGTCACAATGGAAAGGTTTTGCTGAGTGATGACTGCAGACTGACCAAAAACATTTTTCTTTCCATTTCGTATACAATATAAGTTTATTTGTACCTCAACGCAGGTTTTTAAAGGTCATACATTCTTTGTCAGCAATTTACTAGGCTCAAAACAGTTATAAATATATCAGGAAAACAACTCAAAAACATGACAAAATATATTTTACACACAGTAATTATTCAATCTGGGTTTTCAATGTTCAAAAGCATGGTCAGCAAAAACCCCAAAAACAACTTAGAGCAAGTACTTTACTTTACACTCTTAGTACTTTTCTAATGATATATTATAAGTTTCTAGGCATTTTTAGTAGCATTGGATATAGTAGGGAATGGTGAGAACCGCAATAATTTTTTTGTTACTGATTTGTCTCACTGGAGAGATTTCACTGCAGTTCCTGTCCCAGAGACACAACAGGAAGTGAGCGGAAATCTCTCCAAAGTGAAGGGAAATTCAGCTGTCACCGCAACAGGTGTCCCCATAGACATGGCTGGATTCTTTGCCTTCTGTTCCATTAACAACTCTAACAGTTTGGATACCTTATCACTTTGCAAGAGACAATGGTCACCAGGAATAATAGAGAGGGTGAATCTTTCCAGTGGGGACAAATACAACAATCAAAAACCTGACAGAGGTTTTACCTTTTCTTCATTCAATCCAAAATGTAAAAAATAAAGTTTTGTACTAGAGATACACTTTTATTTTAGGAGATTTTACTAAAATACGTTTGTGGTACTGAGTGGTAATGTGATTGCATTTAACCTCCACTTCTGGGACAAGCCTGTGACTCTTCAAATTGATAATGCAAAAACTAGTTGCACTGCACCATTCAAATATAAGGAGATGCCAAGGATGACATATTTCATAGAACAGACAGCATGGAAAGACCCCAGGCTGTGTGACAGAACTGTGAGTGAGGAAGTAAGCCAATTACAGAAGCAGCAGGTTGTGGATTCTGACCTGCTGATGGTGCACATATAAAAAGAGCTTCATTTTACTCTGGTGGTTAGAGGAGATCAGAGATTGCTACAACACAAAAGGAAGAGGTAGCTTTCAATCCTTTCTCATCTTACATTATTATCAGTTTGTTTGGTGCGTGCATTTTTTTTTCCTGTGACTGTTCTCCAAACTTTCCCAAATCATGGCTACTGAAATATTGAAAATAAAAGTTCACTGTGTACAAAATTCTTAGCATGTTGTTTATACAGACATATGTGCAGCAACATTTTTCATATATTATACAGGTGTATGGTAGTTCTGCCACTAGGTGGTAGTGTTATAGTGTTATGTTTAGAAGAGAACTATGGAGTAACCTTTTTCTCCCATAGTTCTCTTTAGGGTCATGGGAGGACATATACTAACGTCCTCCCTTGACCCAAAACTCAGTATATAGCGGGCTACTGCCCGCTATATGCTGAGAGTGCCGCAGCTGGGACGAATTTCGACAATACTGTCGAGATCTGCCCCACTGGCTGATTGACAGTGGGCACTGCCTATCTAGATGCAGAGCCAACTGTGCCCACCCCCTCTCCTGTCTGTCCCCCCAGTCAGCGCTGGAGGATCAGAGAGGAAAGGGGGAATCCCTGCGGGGAGAGGTGACTGATAGTCACCACTCTCTGCAGGGAGATGATCGGGAACTGAGCGATCAGCTGTATGTTTTCGCTCACTTCCCGACCAATAGAGCCGATGTGTGACAGCTTCAATGTCACACGTGGGCTCAAATTATGGGGATGGTTGTAGGTCACTCACCTCATAGTTCTCCTTTAACACTTGAATAATTTAATGTACTATTTTGTGAAAATACATGGTTATGATGTCATTTCCTGTCTCTGTGTGTTCCTGTTGTTTCCAGGAAGGGCTCAGCCATGTGTTTAGCATCATCATGTCTCTGGTAAGTACTGTATCACTGGACATGGATGATGATCAAATTTTGCACATGTGCAAGTGTGATACTGCAAAAGTAAGGTGGAAGCTGCAGAAAGAACATCAATCTTAACAATAAACTGTACTGAAATAGAAAGCTATATCAGAGTAGGTTCATGAAAGCAGCACAAGCAGGACTTTAGAGGATGTAACGTGGAATTGGTAGAATGTCTATGAGCTATAGCAGAAGAAATAAAAGATTTCCATATAGAAGCACTGCTACTCAGTGGTCTCTTAGACAGCTTTGACACACTTAATAAAGCACTTGATGCACACCCAATTGGCACAATTGTAATGGCTCCTTGGTTGGACTCCTTTTGGTTCCTAGACTGGAGCACAATAAAGGTGTGCTAGCCTATGCTAAGACACAAGTTGGTTGAACATGAGACAGGGGGCAGAACGCTAGCTTGTAGCCCCTGGCCTTTTACCCAGGTATCTGCAGATTTGGAGGATTTAGAAGCCAAAAACTTACAGCAGTAATTCTCTTAGATTTGACTTTGGAGTGAAAAGCCTGGGAGAAATGAAAATAACTATTTTGGTTTCAGAAGATTTGCAGAAGGCAGAAGGAGGCAGAAGATTTGCCAGGCTAAGCCCTCTGTTGCTTGGGGAAATTATGTGATGTTCCTTATGAATCCACAGTACGGACAGCCCACTTCTTAAAAAAATCCTCATTAAATGTGTATTGGTCCAAAAAGGGTTGTGGGGGCATAAATAATTTGTCAGGAGTAGTCCAGTCTCTGTACAGAGTACAGTTATGAAGCTAAACTCCTGACGGTCCTGATCTTCAAAAAAGCGGGTGCTCAAAGTTATAGGAAGGGACCGTGCCGTGCCAAGAACAGATGGGGAAATGTAAAATCACCAGCATACCAAATGAATGTGTATCACAGATTTATTGTGAAGACAGTGTCACATAAGTCAAAAGCATGCCGATGATTCAGGTGCTTGTAGGATCCCTTGCTCAAGCTGGTATAGTGACAATGACCACATAACAAACATGTATAATATGTATTTAAGGGTTCCACCAGGGTATTCATACTTGTTTGTTGTTGAGTGGGGAAGGGTGAGGGGGGGGGGGGGGTGGTGTGGT
>NW_017307028.1:505413-505856 GCF_000935625.1 Nanorana parkeri | reverse complement strand
GGGGGGGGGGGGGGTGTTAGCTTGCTGTTGATACAGACATAGGTGCAACAACTATTCTCATATATGATTCCGTTGTCTAGTTGTTTTGCCAACATATCTACAGTATTTGTCCCTGTTGTTTAAAATAAAACAAGAAGTGCTCAGTCACGTTCCTGGCATCATCTTTTCTGGTAGGAGTCATATCTGCAGAGGCTTTCAACAAAAATTCAAACTGAAACCTTGAAATGCACAAAGCAGGCATAGCTCTACTTTACACAGATGCTTTTTTCCATTATGCAGATGCTTTTTACAGCTACCAGTTGGGTTCAAACCTGTTTTGGAAAGGTGGTTGGTGACAAAGAAGACAAAGAGAGAGGACGTTACAAAGCACAGGCCTCAGAAAGTACACCTCTAGTATTCTACTGTGAGTGGTGCTCTCCAAATTCTAAGTACATTGTATAACA
>NW_017307028.1:476507-505388 GCF_000935625.1 Nanorana parkeri | reverse complement strand
CATTCATCAGTCCCCTAGTCTTCCTCCCAGCTGTAAGACCTCTTCCCAAACCCTCTTTTCTTTGATACAATGGCCCACCCACATCTCAGGAGCCTCACAAAGTGGAAAAAAAGTTACTGGCTGCCAGCGGAGAGAGGAATATGGTAATTATTGTGCTTATTCCAGTCACCTTACACAAAAAAAAGAATGTAAACCTTTTTTTTTTTTTTTACAGTTATCTAGAGTTCAGCTGTATGGTACATATAGAGGTATATTTATGAAACAGTTAACATTACATTCACCAAATATTCACTCGAGGTATACACTGGTATACGTGTTTTAAATTACAGTGATTGATTCACCTACAGTAAATGTTTGGTGAAAGTCACAGTCACTGCTTGTAAATGTATTACTTCAGTTTTATTGTTTGTTGGATAATATTAGTACTTACCAATTGTTTTCAAATGTTGCAAATGATTGTAAGCTCCTCGAGGACAGGGACTGATGTGAATGTACGTAAAGCGCTGTGTTAATTGTTGGTGCTATATAGACACCAATAATAAATAAATACATTGCAATTGAATGTGTAGGAAGTAATGTGTATGCAGGAACACCACTGCACTAAAACAGTATTTTCTGTTCTTGGCATTATGGATTTATAACTGCAGCTATTGTACAGCAAATATTTCACAAGGTACGACACCACAACGTAAGTGTATACATTCCCTTGGAACTGAACACATTAAAACTTTTTCTATGTTTTCCACATGCATGCAATTAAAATAACTGTAAATTAGATTTTCCCATACCACAGAAAACTGTTCCGTCTCCCCTTTAACGACAGCATTCTCATGGTAGATGATGTAATGCCTGTGTAGCTCCAAACCCTCAACTTTCTATATCCCAGCAGATGAAATTTCGAGCAGAAGTCCTATGAAACTTACATTATTGTGTTCACCATAAATTCTTTTTTTTGTATGTGAGTGTTTTGCCTCATTGGCTTTAAAATTTCCGGATGGTTTTCATTGCTCTGGTTTTACTGTTGCTTTCCCAAACCCTGCTGATACAGATTTTTCTGTTTCTTCCAGCGTTTGGATCATTCCGTTTACCTCACTCTGATATTCTTTACATGCTCTGTTTCACTGAAATAAATTCTCATGGTGAATTAAAATCTGGCTGCCTGAGTTTTACTTCTACAAGCCCAAAAGTTTCCCTTGTTTGCTGTGCACAAAGACAAGTCGATTTTACAAACATTCAGTATGTATACAGTGAAAGTGTGTGATCTATGCTATGTGGTGCAAATAGAAAAGTAATAATGCAAAGCTTGTCATACTTTTAAAATGTGTTATTTTTATTGTGAGTCATTACTGGTTAACCCGAGTTTCTCGGAGAGCATAACATACAGGGGGTACAGGTACGCCGAAGAACAAGATCACACATGGAATCATACACACGCACACACCTGCTCAAACATAAATGCACACACACAATAGGTTGGACTTGATGGACTTACGTCTTTATTCAACCTCAAATACTATGTAACTATGTAACTATGTAACCCCATGTAGAAGATTCTATGTTCTATCATTCTGCTACTACAATGCAAGTGATAGATTACCCAGTATCAGCCAGGTTTGATGTTTCTACCTCTTTCTCTACATGTGTCATGAAATGTATTACAGATTGCAACTATAGTGCCACCCCCTGGCTGAACCTGGCATTGCAGTGCAACCATAAAATACAATGATTCCTTAAAGTGATATTGAAGTCAATAGGTTTCTAAGTTATTTCAAATGCTGATGAAATAACTTGCAATGGATGCTGCTTCTTGATGTTTAATAGTTTTAGGTTCCTGCAAAATCAGGAGCACTGGCCTGATATCCTGTTTTAGGGTGTCTTGTTTCCATTGCAGGGTAGTATGGAGCCACCCTTGTGTGTGGTAGTAAGCTGTGTGTGTCTCCACAAACACACAGGCACAGCAGGCAAATCACTCACCTCCTACCTGCTCCTCCCTCCTCCCTTCTACAAACTGGTAGATGAAAAGTTGCTGGAGACTGCTTTTTCCCTTGTAATCTTGTACTGGACAGGAAGTTCAGCAAAGCTGAGCTGAGAGAGTTGGTGCCAACTGTTTTAAAACATGATGATTGTAAGTGCTTGGGTGAAAATATAAAGAAATATTTTGTAGGGCAATTAATATTTGTTTAATCTGGATTTATTATTGAAAAAATAGTTTGAGAGTTTAATACTACTTTAAATGAGACGTACAAGGACAGTAAATACACTCTTCCCACAGCTGTCTTCACCCTACAGAGAGCAGTGATTGTCATCACTGCCCCCTTCATGGATTTCCCCCCTCACCTCTGTGTTCCTCCAGCGCTCATTGGAGGGACAGACAGGGGAGGGGATGGGCACAGCTGACTCTGGCACTAGAGAGGAAGAGCCAGCTGTCAATCAGGCAGCCAGGGTGTGTCTTGACAATAATGTTGGGATCTTTTCCGGCTGCTGTACTGCTGACAGTGCAGAGCTGCACTGTCAGCAGATAGCTGTCATTAGCCTGCTATATGCTGACTTTGGGTCACTGGAGTACATTTGTGAATATACTCCTCTGACCCAAAAGAGGACTAAAGCCAAAAAAAGTTTGGCTTTACTTCTCTTTTAAGAATCCAAACAAAACAAGGCCCCAAATTGCTCAGTAGATTATTAACCCTATCATGACCAGAAGTCATTGAAGCTTGGATGTCCAGACCAAATTTTGCAGCATCAGTATGCATTGGTTAGTTTGACAATAACTCTACGGCTAATTTGCCTACCTATATAAATGTTCTACATGTACTAAGTATGCTGTTTTAATACATTCCCTGATCATTATTATTATAAGCTGAAAAATGGACAATAATGTTTTTTTATAAAAAAGCATTTAATACAAATCTTCTTGTTTAAAAAAAAAAAAAGCATTTTACACCTAACGGTTTTTAACTTTGTTAGTGGATTTTTTTTTTTTTACACACTGTAATGCACATCGGAAGCCGTCACTGTCTCTCTGCATATGGCAAAAACAGAAAGCCACAGTGGCAGCTGCAGCCAGCAGGTTTGTAAACAAACTCCATGTGATTATCATTATTGGCTGTAATGTTTATCAAATGATTGGAACAATGCTGAATGGTTGTGTGCGAGACTCGCGGCTGTCAGTCACAAAGTGGTCTGAGTGCTATGAGGGCGGGTTGAAAGTTGAGGGTTGAGGTTCGTAGGTCTCAGCTGGAATATAGATTAACATTTTTACAGCACAAGGAACTGTGCCTGCGAGCATTAATCTGCAGATTGCAGGTGCAGGAGCGTTACATTTATAGTTTCTCACAACATTTTTTAGATAAGTAGTTTTGAAAGAACTACTTAGCCTGTTGTATTTTTTTGGATAGAGTTTGGAAGGGTGAGAACCTAAGTCAGATTATTACCATTGTCTGTAACTCTGGAATTCCCACCATGCAGTTCTCCTTTCTAATAAGGAATTTTCATTTTTCTTCACATTATCCTTTAATGTTAAAGAAGAACTCCAGGATTTATTAAAATGAACCCTTGCACTGGGGGCTACCCCCGCACTGCAAGGGTTAAATGCACATTTTGATCTTGGAGCAAAAACAAAGAAGATATACCCACCTGATCCTCAGTCCTGCGTCAATGACCACTCGCCTCTCTTGCCCTCCGCTCTGGCTGTGGTTGTTCCCTCAGCATCCTCATGTCTAAAGGACTACATTAGATATGGAGACGTCACGGGTCCTTAGACCACCAGAGCTTGGGGAAGAGAGAAAGAGAGACTGCAGGGAATGGTCTAGCAGCCAGGAGGGAACAAGGATCAGGTAAGTATATTTTCTTTATTTTCATCCCTAGACAAAACAAGCACTTAAAGGAGAACTATGAGGTTAAGGCTTTTCCCCATAGTTTTTCTTAGGGTAACGGGAGGACACAAACTAGCGTCCTCCCATCACTGTCAGTGACTGTCAGAGGTCGGCTCTATCGATTGGGAAGTGAGCAGAAACATGCACCGATCTGCTCACTTCTCGATCGCCTCCCCGCAGTGAAGGGTGACTATCAGTCACCGCTGCCTGCAGGGATTTCCCCCTCCCCTCTCCAATCCTCCAGCGCTGAGTGGAGGAACAAGCTGGGGAGGGGGCGGGTACAGCTGGCTCTGCCTCTAGATAGGCAGAGCCAGCTGTCAATCACGCAGCTCGGTGGCTCTCGACAGTAATGTCGGGATCCGTCCAGGCTGCGGCACTCACAGTACATCGCGGGCAATAGCCTACGAAATACTGAGCTTTGGGCCACAGGAGGACGCTAGTATATGGGGGGGAAAAACTTTCCCTATAGTTCTCTTTTAACCCCTGCAGTGCGGGGATAGCCCCACTGCAAGGGTTAATTTGAGTAAATCCCGGAATTCTTCTATAAAGGTGAACCAGTCTAAACATATTTTTTTCCTTTAAAAAAAAAATATGACAGAGCCCCTGTCTGACCTCGTCTTTTTAATTTCTAAAGCGAGGTTCCATTCTGTTGCAGCAACAAAGGCCTCCCAGAACAACAGCTCACTTGTACGAAAAAATAAACTGTGAGGATGTAATGTCATTGAATTTTAATTGCTGCAGGGAAATGATTTTAACCTTTAAAATTGATCTAAACCCAAACAGTGAAATCTCATATTTAACCTGTTAATATCATTTTAAAAGTTGTTTTTAATGCTACCAAACCTGCAGCTTTTGTTAAAATAATACCTGGCGATCCTGTTGTGAGGATCTAATGGGGACTAATGGGTTGACAACTGCCTCCTGGTTGTGCTCCTGCATTGTTACACTGTCACGTGCCCCTTGTTGACACTGGAAGCGGTCATGCCAACACACATCGCACAAGTATGTTATGCTGTCACTGTTAGTAAACTGGTTCACAGCAATGATGTGCAGCTGACAGTGGAGAAACTGCATGTAGACAGGAAGTGGCTGAATAAAGCTGGAGGAGTGAGCAGCATTGAGAGGTCAAAAAAAGATGTAAACAAGTATTTTATGAAAAGAAAAACCAAGGCAAATTTTTATGACACCCAGTGCTTTAACAAATGAAATATCATCCAATTAGGGTTTAGTTCTACTTTAAGCACCATAACAGCTAACAACCCAATAAAAAATATGAACCTAGAAGCCATGACATCTCCTAAGCATTAGTAACATTTACCATACACACAAATACTTCCTACAGTATAACACATATGTGGACATAACCCTTATCCAGCTGATGCACACCATGATGAATCTATACTGGTAAACTAAAAGGGAAAAGGCAAGTATTCTTGAATTAGACTCAGAGTCCCCAGGGGCATTGGGCCTATAAGCTGCTGCTGCTAGCTCTACTTCTGCTATACCTGGTTCTATGATAATACATTCAAAGCCTCCGGTTTATTTTACTTGGAAGACATGCAGTAGGCCACTTGTTATTTCAGGTTAAGATGTATTCATGGCTGTCAATACACTGATTACTATTACAATGCATATTTTTATATATTGCAGTTATCTAGAGAATCCAGACACGGTGTTGTGCATAGACTTCCATCTCAAGTTTAAAAAAAAAAATGATTTGCACATTGTCTCCAACTGCTCCACAATCTTGTGATCTAGCTTTTCAAGTGATAAAAAAGTGAGCCGTTACCAATCCTAGGAAAAATAAAAGGTTTGCGTCACAGGAACCACCAAAGTAAGGATGTATCTAGCTTGCCCATGTTCCTCTGCCACCCTACACCATCATCGAAGCATGATGACATTTCTGTGTGAGTTTTGACTTTCTGAGATATGCATTGGAACACTCTGTGTACACATTATTGAATACGTACCTCTTAATTTGCCCTCCACCAGCAATGAAAGCTCATTGCAGTTTTAGTGCCTCAACATACTGAGGCAACAACTGGTTCACCCAAAAGACCCCTAAAGACCCCTAAACACAAGATGAACAACATTGTGTACGAAGTCCAGCGCAGTGAGGAGTGCTCAGAATTGTATGTCGGTGAAACAAAGCAGCAGTTAAACCAGCGTATGACACAGCATAGAAGAGCCAAGCCCTGTGGTCAGGATTCAGCAGTATTCCTACACCTAAAGGAAAAAGGTCACTCCTCTGAAGACAGTCAAGTACACATCCTAGACAGGGAGTAGGATTGGTTTAAAAGAGGTGTGAAAGAGACCATTTACGTAAAAATGGAGAAGCCGGGAGGGCGGGGGGGGTGAGACATCTATTGTCTGCCACATATAATGCTGTTTTAATACCTCTCTCTGGGCGGGTTAATAACACCTGCTAGCTCCAATTATGCAAACGCAATCAACACCTTACCCCCATGAGGTCTCTGACCCCATGCTGGTTATGTTTTACAGATTATGTGGATTGGAGCGACATTCACCATGTTTTTTCCCAGATAATTTTTGTACAAGTCATTCTGAATTGAGAAAGCTGGTTGGATGACCAGTGAAACGTCTTCAAGAAAAATACAGCAAGTTCAGTTGCTTTGATTTATTTTTTACAGATATACCATGACCTGAATGAATGAGAACCTTCACAGACAAATAGAAGGTAGTTGTTTGTTTTAGCAGAAGAGACATGCAAACTCTATTTAAAAAAAAACAAACCTTTGCCACCCCCCTATTTGGGGCTGGCTTGTTCTTAGACCGGTTCTTCTATCCTCTCTCCCCCTCTGCTTCAGCGATCTAAGGCCCAAAAAATCATCACGTTCCATACACAGTGTATAGACGGATGCTGCAGCATAGGAGGAGACCAGAGATGCAGGGAGCTGGCTCAGCAGTTCAGGTGAGTATAACTTTTTTGTTAGCACCTAGACAAAAATGAGCACTTAAACCTTGCAGTGCGGGAGCAGCCCCACTGCAAGAGTTAATAAAAGTTTTGCCTGAAGATCTTCTTCCATAAAAAAATAATAGTTTATATACTTGTAAAATAAAGTTTAAAAAAATTCTGACAGTTTTTCACTTTAGGCAGACTTAAGATCTTCAAGTGTGGATTAAGTGATTATCCAAACACTAGAGAAACAGGGAAGGGGCTATAAAGTGAGCAGAAATAAACATATGTAACAATCAGCTATAGAAAGCAGGTGCCCTGGAGCCCTGGATCTAGGTCAGTGGTGGTCAAATAACTTAATATGTTTAAGTGGGCCTCAAGTGTGGTCTCTGATATCACTAAACAGGATAAGATGGTCAGAGACTATGGGCATCCTACAGAAGATAGTCAGAGACTGCAGACATGCTATCGGAGTTGTTGTAGACTGGGGACATGCTTGATCAGATCCATAGATTGTAGACACAGTCTAGGTATACTGCTCCTTTGCAAATCAATGCTTCCATGTTTATGCTCCCTAGAGCCAAAATTACTTGTACCACATTTGATATTTCACTTAGCAAAATCCATTATAAAAGTTATTATTAAAGTGACACTAAACTCAGGAGCTAAACCTTAAAAATACATTCAAGTACCTTAACTATTAACAAAAATGTATCTTATTTGTGTAGCATTCGGCTGTAGATCCTCAAATCAGCTCTGAATTGGTGCTGACACTGTCCTTCCTTCTGGAGGGTGGCTACCCCATGGTCCACGTGCAGGGCCAGATTTACTCCCTCTGCTGCCCCAAGACCAGGTTCCTGAATGTGCCCCCCACCCTGTCAATCCCCCCACCCACACACACCCAGACACACCACCATTTTCATCATCTACCAATGACTGTTAGAATAGATAAATTAAAAACATATCTCCATACACAAGAACATTGAAAATAACTGATTTTAATTGTGCAAACTGAAAATACTGTACACTAGAACTTTGTATGAACTTAACAGCAAACGTTTTATAAAACAAACATACAAGGGTCAGAAAAAAAGACCTTAATCCAACTGGAGATCTTAACCCCACAGGTATAGCTCTGTCAGTGAGAGGGGCTCCTATCCAACAGTGCTGCCCCTCTACTCCTTGCTTTAACACTGGCATTGTATAATGAAGGATACAGTTGGCCATTGCTGGGTACTGAGAAACCCTTGTAAAGAGCTCTGCCGCTACTGATGGAGGTGGTTGCCATGGAAATTCAATGCTTGGGGTTGGGAGACTCTTCTAACTGGCCAATCAGAGAGCACAGGCATGGGTTATGCCAAACACACCGGGTTTGTAGGCTGTTCAAACGAGAAAGTTACACAAGGTTCGGAAAGAAAGGCAAGAGAGAGTGGGAGCAGCCTTATGTATTACAACCATCCCTGCTTATACCGTGATTTATATTTCTATCTGCAGCTTGATATCACGCTCCCTGAAGTTATAAGTGTCCATGGGTTGTGCCGCCCCTCTATTCCCGAGGCCATGGCTTTGGTGGCCTTGTGGGGGATCCGGCCCTGGCCATCTGTGTGTTGTAAAGTAGCCACTGCTCCAAGCTCGCTCCTCTCAAGGACTACAAACTCACGTTTAGTTTGCTATTTTTGTTCGCTTTGGTGGCCATCTAGGTAAGGGCTACAAAAACTACTGTCTGCAGAGGCTCCACAGCGGCAGAATAAGTGCCGCTGTGGAGCATCCACCCCTTTGGCTGCAGATTGGGCACTAAGGTCATAAGAGGTCGCATGACCAAAGGCAGCAGACATAAGCACTCTTCATTCATTCTTCATCCACTAATAAGTGTGATGCTTTGACAACGTTGCCAATTTTAAAACAAGGTTCGTGTCACGTTGTTTGTTGTGTTCAACTCTCTAATGTATAAATTATATTTTTCTAATTAAATAAAGTAAGCCATTTGGCTGATAAAATATCCAATTGTGGTTGGAGTATAACTTCTGTAGACTGTTTCCACCTCACTGTTTCTAACAGAGGAGATATTTTTATATTTATGCTTATAGGTTATCAACCATATCTGTTGATGTGTATCTTTACACACTACAGTGGTATCATTTCAATTAATATATTCTTTATCCACTGCCTCAGTTGCTTCAGGCCACAAGAACTGGATGAAACTGGGACCTGCCTCTTTTCAGCCTCTTCTGCCTCTACCCGCCTCATGCCTGCCTAATCAGTTAATGCAGAGCCAATCTTTAGAGTTCAGGTCCCCTTTAAATTGCATCTTCTTTGTGGAGAAGTCAGCGCAGTAATGCAAAGTTCTTTTGCCCCTGGATACGATGGGGTGGTAAAACCCAGCAGAATAATGTATTAAGGCTTTAACAGGAAATGTCAGTGTGGAAATTTAATTGAAACAGGCTCCTATTGCTAATGTGCCAGTTTCTCATTGTTACATTTTATGCTTTATTTGACGTTTATTTTTCTCCCAGCAGCAGAAAGTCTAAGCCTGGTGAAGCCTCTGAAGATCATTTTAAGAGAAAATAAGTAGGCCCCGCTGACTGAGAGCTAGACTGCCGCTGTCTGTGTTAAGTGACAGTATGCGCTGATACCGTCTCATTATTTTCCAATGAACTGATGCTGGCTGACGGTCACTTGTTATATTTTATGTATATTAAACAGACACAGGAGCCATAATAACACAAGCAGTCCATCATATTTTAATGGTGGCTGTTTTTAGAAAGAAAAAAAAAGGGGGTGGGGGGGTCAACACAAGAATGTGAAAATTGGAATCTGCACATGGACATTTTATATCAGGAAACATAAGATGACATTCCGATGGGAAACAGCCACCGAACCCCAGAGAACTAATAATAAAGTGAACCTGTGACATGCGAGGCAACATCAGATCATTGCAGATGATGCAGAAATGTCTTTTAGTTTTTAGATGTATGCTGTCATTATCATATCAATCCACAATCTGGATTTTGGCACCTTTCATTCAAATTTTGGATATATTTACAGAGAGCAGTCTACCTACTGCATAGAAGTTACATGGAATCATGCTTCTTGTCACTTCTGTGAACCTGGACAGGCATGGTGTCACCCGGAGGGGCCACCAGGTGACACCCCTTTGGTACGTCATCACGCATGCAAGTGATCTATTCATGTATTCATGCATGTGATGATATCGTGCACGCGCGATATCATCAAACACACGCATGATGATGTCATGCTCGCTTACCTGCCGGCGGCCATCTAGGTGATGGACGCTGGCAAAGAGAGAAGGGGACGTTCAGATAAGATATGCCACTGGGTCCCCTCATCTCTCATGCAACTGTTGGGCTCTCGGTTCATTTTTCAGAGGGGGAGACACCAAAATGACTGCCAGTCATTTTGGTGTCACCCCCTCTGATGGTGTCACCCGGTGCGGGCTGCACCTTCAGCACCCCCTTGTGACGCCACTGCTCAGGGATGCAATGCTCTGGTTCTAGCAGACCCGTCCTCTAGTCCATGTGCATACCAGGGTATGGGCATTCAGCAACATGGATGGAAGAAGGGAGAATAGACTACGAGTGCAGCGCCATCAATCAACTTGTATTCCATGGAGAATTACAAGTCACAGTGGCTGAGGGGACTTGAAGTTTTTCCATTGACAGCCTGAATGAATGGATGGTGCAGGCGTGTTGGCAGAGCCACGCACAGCTGTGCCAAATTCAAAAATGTAAACAAGCCTACGCCGAGAAGAACCCCATAATTTAGGTAAGTGTATAGGGGGAGCAGGAGGGTGCAACATGAAATATGGGTGTAACATAAATATAACATAAATGTAACATAAATATGGGTGTAACATGAAACATGGCCATAAAGGTAAACTTAGCCTTTAATGAACTGCGGTCGTGATTTTTTTTTTTTTAAACTACTATACTGTGAATAGTCCTTGCTTTGACCTCAGTTGCAGGAAGTCATTTTTTTACATTTTGTCTACATTTTTTTTTGAAGGCATATTTCATATACAGTGTTGTAGGTTATCACTTAATATCTGTATGACAATCAGAATCCATGTTCATCTACTGCTGTAACACAATTTAGGTTAGAAAATAATATATTTCATGTTCTCATTGAAAGTCTATTGACTGCACAAAGATTTGCGTTAGATGAGAGGAGCCATCAAGAAACCACATTTATCATATGTAAAAAAAGGAATTATCACACTTGAAAATTTAAAGGAATATGCCCCTTTC
Source organism: Nanorana parkeri (assembly GCF_000935625.1). Lineage (NCBI taxonomy): Eukaryota > Metazoa > Chordata > Amphibia > Anura > Dicroglossidae > Nanorana > Nanorana parkeri. The sequence continues at coordinate 494,334 of NW_017307028.1, read as the reverse complement.
ACAAAAATCATATAACATGAGAGCAAGTAATTAGATGTTTGTAAAACTATCTTTTCATTTTACTGTATCCACTATGATTTACATCTACAGCAAACTTGGGGCTATCTGTACAATGTTCTACATTTTCCCCCAGAAGTCTGTGCACTTCAGGTCAAATTACAGGCGGCCCTTACAATAAATGTTTTACTTTTCATAAAATACTTTAAAGCATCCTGTAGACTAAAGAGTTTATTCACAACAATGAGATTGCTCAGGTGAGGATGGTGAAAGCAGATCCTCCCACTTTACAGCCAGATTGAGAAAAGACATACAGGGTTATTCACAAAAGGGTGAAGAGTTTGGGGAAGGCAGGAGAAGTGAACAATCTAAGACAACAAAGCGGAACTGGAAAAATTCTCCAATTCAGCTAATTTTTCTGTTCAGCTATGTTGTCCTAGATTGTTCACTTCTGCCTTCTCCAAACCCTTCACTCTTTTGTGAATATCCCTGATAGTAAAGCCTTCATCAATACTGAGTTTTTCCCCCCAAAAAAAATTGGAGCGTCCGTATCATTAGAATAAATACTATCACAGTAATACATTCACCATATTTATTCCCATATAATTTTTTGTACAAGTCATTCTGAATTGAGAAAGCTGGTTGGATGTCCAGTGAAACGTCTTCAGGAAAAATACAGCAAGTTCAGTTGCCTTGACTTCACCATGGCTTGACCATGAAATAAGAAATCTGATTGATTGACAAGAGCAAGATGACCATTCCAACATAATTTAAAGCTAACAAAAAATTGGAAAGGATAGATTAGGACCATTTACCAAGCAAATGTTAACAGAATATAAATCCATAGGCAGCAAGCTGAAACAGTGGCTACAGGAAACACAGTGGCTACAGGAAACATGGACTAACTAAACACAGTTGAGATGCATTTAGCTCACTTAGCTTAGCAAATAAGCTGATGTTGTGTTCACTTCAATCATCCAATCATGTGCAAGGAAAAAAAAATCCTTTTTAAATCTTTCATTGCACTCAGTTATTCAAATTGACCACAGCTTTACATAATTTATAGAGCAGAACATTAACTTGGTAAAGTCTCTACTTCTTTAATAAATCAACCCAATATGTAGGCCGTCATTACTGAATTTCCCTTTTGGAAATGCTAGTTGCCCGTCGATTATGTTGATTCAAAGGCCTCAGTCACGTACACAGATCAAGTAAGTAAAAGTTATGACTTAACTAGCTGCATGCTTGTTCCATGTTAATGACTCAATGTTTTCATCATTCAGCTCACTATCTGTTCTTCCTGTCCACCTGTTAGCTGAAACTCGAGCATTACTAAAATTTTGTGTGCGTACTGAGTATTGTCAGCTATGTAATGCCAGAGATAGGTATTTCATCTTCCATTCAGTGCTGCTGAGGTAGAATGGTGAGCATGTGAATGCCACTATAGCTCATCAGCATGTCTACACCATTCAGCTAATAGGTGGGCAGGATGAACAGAAGGGGAAAGTATGGCAGTGAATTTCCTCAAAAGTATGGGAGTGAATTTCCTCAGGTGCATTAAATGTTGGGACCTGAAGAGCACAGCTTACTACTTCCTGTGTACTTTTTCCTCCACAGGAGCCTGGAAGGTCAGTTAGTGATGATGCCAGAAACCACCATTTTCATTAATTTTAGCTCTGAGTTGAGTAAGGCAGACCATGGCAAAATCCCAAAACGTCTGCTCACAGTGCAGATTAGCAGCTAAGCTAGTGTAACCCCTGCTGGCAGCCCCTTAAAGAGGTGGGAGCTTCCCAAGCATCACTGTGGCCACGCCACAGCTTAATTCTTCTCCCCTGGGCCATGGATGAACAGCTTAGCCAGGAGAGAGGAAAGGAGGAACCTGACGGATACAGTTAAGGTGCCTGGACTCAGCAGCTCCTGCGGTTATCCAGGAAGAAGCCCAGGAGCTGAAATGATCAGCTCATGGGCCTCATATGCTTCTACAGATTGCTCTACAAGAGTGCACTGTAGAAGCAAAACAAACAAAACTCTGCTTCCACATAGTGTTTACATTGGGAGTTTAGTGACATCATGGCACTTCCTGTCAGTAGGGCTCAGTTAGAGCTAATGCAGGTCCTTCCACCTATTCCCTACAGCAGATGATCTTTCATATAGTAATCTAGTACTGGAATCCACTGACATTATTCAGACCCCCCCCCCCCCATGAAGAATAAAAATCAAAACAAAACACACACACATATATATGTATATATATATATATATATATATATACATTTCATATCCTATATCTTACAACAAAATACACATATTCACTCACAAGATGAATCCCCAGGTTGCAACAACATCTACTGTCACTGGACAAGCATCAAATCAAAACTTTATTGAACACAAACCTGTGAAAAAATTACTATTGTGCAAATTTTTTTTTTTTCGACAACCGAACTAATCTCATCTTAATATAATGCTAACAATTGACACAAGCTGTTCTTTTGCCCTTGCGTGCATTGTAGTGTACAGTAGTATAAAAAGGGAATAAAGCTCTCCTAAAGTAAAACATAAATGTTCGCTTTGAACTTTACCATTCAGCTGCTTTAGATAAAAGTCGCACTAATGTGATATAATTTTATTCTGGAGACTTTGATAAATATATTATGCAGTAAATTTATTGCAGTGCGCTAATTTCATAAACGCTGTCCTTAGAAAAATTATAAGAAAATGCTTTTTTTTTTAAAAATTACTATTTATTACCAACAAAAACCAAGGAAATAAAAATATATGTATCCATGTTTTCTACCAAATTAAAGCCCTATCTTTCCCCCCCAAAATTATTTAATACATTAGGTTAGACTACTAAACATAAAAGATATAACATGCAGAACTGCAACATCACCAAAATGAAAAAGAAAATGCTCTGGGACTCAAGGTGATTAAGCGTACTTCTAAAGGTTACGTAAGCTCATTTCAACTATTGTGGACCTGTTGCAGGGCCAAAAATGATCTCACATTAGCCTCAATATTTTAAATTTTTCACAGAAAAAAAGCAAGCAGTGAAAAAAATTAAAATCTTTGGCAGTATACAAATAACAATCAAATGCACAAAAGGTAGAAACACACATACAGAGAACAATAAATGAAATATTTAAACCACCTTAAATAGATGTAAATAAAGCCTTGTACATTTTCTAAATAAAGGGAAAAAAGAGTACATTAATTTTTGTACAAGTACATTAATTTTCTCCCAAGGAAATTCTGCCTAAACAACCTAAAGAGCAAAACTGAGTTTCCATTTTGGCATTTTGCCATAATCACTACCATAATGCAAATTCAGACACAATTTTGTGAAATCGGATATTTGGATGCATCCGAATGTCTGAATTCCAATGAGGCCGAATGCAAACGAATCCAAATATTCTTTTAATTAAATTTCGGATCATCTGAATTTCGTTCAAAATGAAACTAAATCAGACACGTGATTGTTTTCTGGCCAGCCAGAAAACCCCGTCTGAAACTAAAACAAAATTCTAAAAGATCTGAATCCGAATAACAAAATAGCATTCGGACCCAAAACCCAAAGGAAAGAAAACAAAATGTGAAACAAAATAAAAAAATTCTGGCTTATATGTCTACTTGTCATCGTTAGCCAAATGTCCTTCTTTATTCAGTTCAGTCCCTCCACTTTGCAAATAGTCCCTTGCCCTACCCATGTCCTGCAGTAAGTCCTGCAAGGTAGAAGGCAACAAACAAGCTTCTGCAGAAGGCAGCACAAAAACCATATCACTTTGATACCAAAGGAAAGTGTCATCCAGGGCTGTCCCTAAGTAAATCGCTGCCTGAGACCGTCCTAGTCCCAGGGATGGGGGTGGGGGTGCTGTCAGGGAATGGTATGTGGCGAAGGGGGAGGCGTGATTTGTTCGAAGATGGTGGGGACTCTAGTAGAGGTGGATGTCGGACCGTGCTGTCAGCAGCTCTGTCCAGCGTACGGCCCAGTTCACTGACCTCAAAGGTTGGCAGGCGCTAGGCAGGAAGCCAAAGGTTGGCAGGCGCTAGGCAGGAAGCGAGCCAGTGCGTCCTGCTCAGTTTCTGGCAACTGGTGATGTCAGTGGGCTGTGCAGCACCACACAGAAAGTCACAGGTTGCTAAGAGGTCTTAGCAACCTGGGAAGCTGTGGCCAATGAGATGCTGCATGAGTCAAATGTCTTAGGCTGGCTCATTATAGGGATAGCCCTATGACAACTATGGGGGTTATTCACTAAAGACCTGAAGGATCCAGCCGTTGCTTCGGCTGATCCTTTGGCTCTCTTTGACCGCCAAAGCCCTTCAGTTCAGTCGAACCAAAGGGCTGCTGTACGGGCTATTCATTATAGCCCATATAGCAGCCAAAGGTGACTGGGCGGCTCAGCCGAGCCTAAGGCCTATGCTTCGGCTCGACTGAGCTGTTCGCCCCACAAATGACAGCTGGGCGGAGCCAGCCGTATACTTACAGCTGGCCCTGCCCAGTTGTAATGACATATCAGTGCCCCCAAATGACCTGGGGACGCTGATCTGTCATTAAACAATAACAAGTGGGCAGATAGGAAACAGTTGGGCAGAGCTAGCTGTCACTGCTAGCTCTGTCCAATTGTTTTATTTATTTATTTTTTTCTTTACAATATTTTTTTTTTAATCTACTTTTTTTTAAACATTTTTAAAATCATTTTGCAATTTGTTTTTCTTTTAACATTCTTTTCACTGACTTTCTATTCTGCTCAGTGCCTCGGAGGTAAAGAATAGCCAGATGTTGGATCGGCTGAGTCGAAGTCCTTCTGCACTTCGGCTCAGCCGAACATGCAGAGCATGTTCGGATGACCGAAGGCAGCTGATGTACGGAAAACAAACGTCGTTCGGCTCTGTTCACTTAGTTTCGGTTATTCACTTGGCTGCCTTCGGCAGCTTAGTGAATAGCCCTGTATATAATATTGGCTGGTGAGCTTCACAAAGCAAACATTACTCAATACATTACTTTTTATTAACATTAGAGAATTGGTTAAGCGTCTGAATACATTATTAGAACGTGTCAGTGTTCCAATAAAAACATATGTACAGAATAATACAGATTTATGACACACTATGTTAAATAATAAACAGCTAAACAAATAGATAAATATGCAGAGAATGATGATGAAAGAAGAGAGCAGGTGATCTGGGAGTCAGAGAGAATTCTAGCCAAGGCTACATAGACTAGACTATCATGGTGAGTCAGCAACAATATATGACAAAGGTAAAGCTGATTTTCCTCATTTTTTTCTAGAACAAGTTAGTCTAGATGGGAGTAAAAATAAAAATGTCTGTAGGAGAGGTATACAAAACAGAATATCTTCTGTTATGAGGTGGAAATACAGGAGCTATTAACTAGAGCAATTGATAGTGAGCATATGATGAAAAATACATAAGCAGTGTATACTTACAGTTAAAAGTGCACGTCAAAGTATTCAGTAGATTTACAGATACAGGCAGTGGAAGTAAAATGCAAATGGTCACTTTCTCTTTAAAGTCAAATTAGGCCCCACCCCTTCCTCTTAATCTCCCTATGATGTGATGGCGGTTTCACTGACCAATATGAAAACTTGAGTAGTATGAGGTAGAGAAGTATTAATGCCATTAGTAGTATCTGTAAAAAATTATTTAAGGCAACTGGACTTGTTGTATTTCGCTGGTCGTCCGACTAGCTTTCTAAATTCAGACGTTTTGCTACCGAAGAAAAGTGTTATTCTGAATTGAGAAAGCTAGTCGGGTGACCAGCAAAATGTCTTCAAGAAAAATTCAGCAAGTCCAATTGCCTTGATTTATTTTTTACTGATATACCATGACCGGAGGGAATGAGAACCTTCACAGACAACATGTCATTGGAAGGTTCTACCTTTAACACACCTAAAATTGCAGCATTGGCACCATTTTACCCGCACAGAGTTTTATGCCCTAAATATGGGGTTGATTTACAAGCTGTGCATTGTGCAAAAAAAATATCCCTTTGCTTAGTTAACACGGTGAAATTTCTCTTTGTAAAGAATACCCATCACATGCAAGGAAAAGAAAAAAACAGTATTTTTGCTTGCACACGATTGGATGACGGAAGGCAGCAGAGATTTGTCACTTTCAATAAGATATGGGAAATTTCCTTGCAAAATGAACAGCATATTTGCTTTTAGTAAATCAACACCAAAGAATACTAGCTGCAAAGAAATAATGTTGAGACACACTGGTCAGGGAAGGTGAGGAATCGGGTAAAGCTAAGTAAGGGTTCCTACTGGTGAACAAAAAACATTTGGTAATGCTGTTTTCACCAGAAAATGGCTATTGAAGTTAAATCTGTAACTGGGAATTTCCATATAAACAAGAAAACATCTTTAAATGATATGTAAACCTAACCACTATACTACAATATAAGTGTAGAAGCTAGTGTTGATGGGCTTTTGTTTGCTTCTGAACTGCTTCTCTCTACATACAAGGCTATGGGAATGCAAAAGCAGATAAAGCAGGTCAACTGACGCTGCAATTAATTCTGAATGATCTCAGAAGCACCTCAAATGGATATTAAAAGCAATCTAAATTTGCACATTGAATCTTATCAATACATGCCGTCAACATGGTAATGTCATTTTTAAACTCATTTTCAGTATCCTTACACCTACAGCTTTTATTAAAATAATACATGGTGATCCTGCCAAGAAGATCCTTGTGCGTGCATTTCCTGTCACAATACTCCCAGTAGTGGCCCTCTGCCATCACAACGGCAAACAGGCATTCGGTGGAGACTACATCTTATAGAGGCATGGGGCACTGTTGCCACCGTCATGTAACCAATCCTGAGAAATGCCATCTCTGGACAGTATGTCAACAGGAAGTGGCTACAAATAAGTTACAGGAGATCATCAGCACTGAGATGTTAGGATGAAAAAAGGATGTTATTAAGAATAAGAAAAGAAAAAAAGGCAATCAGGTATGATGCACCCTGATGTATGGTACTAAATGCCTTTTAATTTTGGGCTTTTGGGCTATTTTAAAGTGAAATTAAATCAAAAGATTTTTAAGCTATTTCAAATGCTGTTAAATCGCTTACAATGAATGCTGTTCCTTATTGTTTAAAAGTTTTACTTTCCTGCATAATCAGCTGATTCACTGAGCACTGGCCCTGGCATCCTGTTTTAGGGTGACTCCTTGCAGGGTCCTATGATGTGCTTGTGTGTGCTAGTAAGATGTGTGTGCCTCCACAACACACTGTGAGGGTTTCTTACCCTTCCTTGTCCAGTTGCTTTGCAGCATGACTTGCTTGCAGTGTTTATGATACCGTTGATCCTCTTTGGCGCCCTCTTATAATCAAACCAGTTATTTTTAATCATTCTGCAACTACTAGCAAAAATCCTAGCAAATTCCTGTCTCAGAGTGATGATGCAAAGACCAGCTCACTATTTAACCATCAGCCTGTCCATTCAGTCTCCGCCCTTGCGTTTTTGTTCCTGTTCTCCATGTATGACCCTGCCTCTGTCTGATTGATCTGGTTCCTGACTCTGACTTTGTCCTGCTCTCAGTGTTCCCTGGCCTGGTTTGGCTGGTTACCTACTTAGGCTGCTGACCTCTGGCTCAGTACTGATAACATCCTAGACTTTCTCCATTGTTTTTGTATTTATGTTTATTCTTGTTTTCAATAAACTCATTTTATATTTTAAACCTGCATTTTAATTTTCTGTCTGGTTTCTTGGTTCCCTAACACACACACACAGCAAGGCGAGCAACTCCTCTCCCCCTGATAACCTCTCCTCCTTCCTCCCTTCCCCAAGCTAGTTCATGGACATTTGCTAGAGGCTGCTCTGCCCCTTATGATCTTGTACTGGACAGGAGGTTCAGGGAAGCTGAGCAGAGAGAGATGGAGTCAGCTGTTTGCAAACAAGATGGTTGTTAGTGTTTGGTCAAAAATGTAAATAAATACTTTGCTTGACACTGTACAGGTAAAACTCGAATAATTAGAATATCGTGCAAAGTTCATTTATTTCACTAATGCAACTTAAAAGGTGAAACTAATATATGAGATAGACTCATTACATGCAAAGCAAGATAATTCAAGCCGTGATTTGTCATAATTGTGATGATTATGGCTTACAGCTCATGAAAACCCCAAGAACCCCAAATCCACAACCTCAAAAAAGTAGATTATTACATGCAATCAATAAAACAAGGATTGTACATAGAACAATATCGGACCTCTGAAAAGTACAAGCATGCATATGTACTCAGTACTTGGTTTGGGCCCCTTTTGCAGCACTTACTGCAATGACTTTTGTACGATATTCTAATTATTCGAGTTTCACCTGTATATTTGTTTGCAGGTGGCACTGCAGGAGCACATAGTAACTGCAGCTCCTTATCACTCTATAGGTAGGTAGTTGTAACACAGAGGGCACAAAATGAAGGGGTGTCCATTTTAGGTTGAGTGTCTACATGATATAAAATGAATCCACACATTTTTAAATTCCTTCCTCCTTTACACTAGCTTGGGGATGGGTTTGGGGCGGGGCTTCGTCCGGCCGGGGCCTCGACCAGAGGGAGCAGGGCTACAACCGGAGGAGGCAGGGCTGGCGAATGCCTCACCTGGAGCAAGAGGTACCACACGTCACTGATTAATTCTCTCTCTCTCTCTCTCTCTCTAAACCCAAAACCCTTTTTCAGTTGGCAATCTGGCATGATGGCAAAATCCTTTTGACATCATGCCTCACTGTATACTGTTTTCTTAAGCAGCTAATTTTTTTGTGGATTCTACCAGTACAAGCACTTCCTATTTCAGTCACATGGTTTGCAATTAGCAGCAGTGTTGTCAGCCCGCCATGCGCGCTCCTTCAGTTGGTCGTTGAGCTGTCAATCAAATCTGTGCATGCAAAAAATTCACAAAAAGATAGTTGCTTAAAACTGAACTCCAGTCTGAATTTGTATTGCAGCTTTACAAGCATTCCCATAATGTAAATCTCCAAGCATATTTTAAATACCAGCACCTGAATAAACCACCTTGAAAGATGACACCCACAAGGCTTGATTCATTTATCTTTCAGATCGATCCCCACTGTCCTCTCCACTGGAGCTGTGCTACCGGTCATGTAAACACACTTGTATAGTTGTTGCAGGCAGGAAAAAAGATACCCCAAAAGTTGTCGATATCAGAGGCAGCCAAAAACATGACCATGATCATCTAGGTCAGTGGTTCTCAACCTGTGGGTCGGGACCCCCTCGGGAGTCGAATGATTTGCCAGGGGTCGCCTAGTCAAAAAAAAAAAAAAAAACACCATAGGAATGCATAGCTAGATTCCTATTGGCTATTTCACTTTGCAAAAGCCAATAGCAAACTAGCTATTGCAACCGCCCTCTGATGCTGCCAATCACCAGAGGGGGACCTGAAGTTCTCCACCAGGTCCCCTTCTAGTGATTGACAGCAGCAGAGGGCGGGTGCAATATGTATGTATTCAAGCAAAAAAATATGTAAAACACACCTCTAGATATGCATTCCATTTTCCCGGGCCGCAGATGCAGAGATCAGGAAATGTCTCAGTGCCTGTGATTGGCGCTGCGCACTGTCAGCTTCCTGGCGGGCTCAGCACATGGAGCTGCGAACACGCCAGAGCCCATCCCTATCAGTGACAGTACTGCGGAGTATGTACCTCATACGTTATATAGCCACACACTTTAAATCCAATTCTTCTAGTTCCAGCTGCAGAGCCCGGTCCGGTCTTTGCCTGTCGCTGCAGCAGCCGTGTCATCCCTAAATTTTACCTTTGGGGGTCACCACAACTTGGCAAATGTTACCAAGGGGTCCCGGCCCTAGAAAGGTTGAGAACCACTGATCTAGGTGGTTCTTCACTTAGTAGGTATTTATTGGATGATAAATCAACATAAAAAACACTGTACCAACGCATTTCGTGGCTCTAGCTGGCCACTTCCTTAGAAGGGTGTGGAGAAACCCTTTCCACACACAGCTGAGATGTGGCAGAGTCTCCAGATATGCCCTTGTATACTACTTTGGTTCAGAGTGGCCTGTGATGGGTGTATCCGGTTTAGGATGCTCTCTGCTCTGTCCTGCCGATGCACTTCCCTACCTATTGTTCTGCCTCCAGCATAAGAAATCATTAGGTTTACCTACCTGCAATATTAAAATCAGCAATAAGATGGAGCTGTAGAGAAAACATCTCTATTTACAGCATCTTTAAAACTTTTTTCCTTTAATAATAATAATATTAAATCCCAACACCCTTTAGCCAAAAAAGAAGGAAACAAGTGGAAATTCAGGCTCCATTTTAGAACTGAAGAATCCACTACGATCTGCAGCACGTGCCTGGAGTAAAAAGCCCAAATCCCTCTTAGGCAGCATCACTGGTATGAATCGAATTATTCCTCTCCATATTTGTAGGCTGTTACTGTATTTACGCGTTTTATATACTGATTGTATGTTTCTGTGTTCTTTTACCAGTTTCATCCCAGCCTGTTTTGTTAATAAAGCATCAATATATTTTAACTGTAAGGGGTTAAAAAGTATTGAAGCCTCAGAATTAAAAATAATTGCAATATACATGTTTTTAATCTGTGTTCTTTTCAAGGTCCTTGGCTAGGACAAAAGAAAAGATTGTACTGCTGAAACTGCGTAGGTAGGACGGCCTAAGATGCGCTAACAAATCAACGCTTTGAAGCTTGCTTGACTAGGATATATGACGCGAAGACGGCACCCAGCCAGAAGTGAATTATCATAAACAACTATAAAAGATTTATGCACCTTAGATTTAGTGGAGACTCATTCTGACAGGAGGGGGGACAAGCTCAACTCCATGCATCGTCTGTATTGATCTCCCATGCGCATGAAAATAAAGTAGAGTGAAGACTTTTTCTATAACAATCTTTGAGTCCGTGGGGGTTATTTTGAAATAAAATAGAGCAATCTATTTTTCCTCCCACATAACCAGTCTGGCTTATTGCAGAATAGAAGGGTTTAGCTGCATGTTGAGCTATACAGGCCACAGGGCAAAGTATAGCAGGGACAGAATGTCTATTGATCAATGGCATATGCAAATGTAAAAGTTCCTGACAGGTAAATGACAGTGCTGTGCGGCTATGTGGGTGCTTACATGAGAGCAAGGAACTGCCTAGTCACTGCTTGCAGTTCCCGACTACATTTACCAATGATAAAGGGAAATGTAGTTCTGTGAGCTGTGGCTAGATTAGGGTGGGGGGAACACATTCAAGATTCTACCTCCAGGCTGCCACATATCTAAAAAATGCTGTGAGGAATTTATATAATTGTTTTGGGAATTTAATTGGACATTGGGAATGGAAGTTTATAATGGAAATTCACGGTCATCCTGGAGTTCAACTTTAAGAGAACGATATGCAGTGAGGCAGCATGCCAAACATACTTCCCGTCCCAGAGCCATAAGAAAAATTAAGTTTCCTTTTACTTTCTGTTCCAGGTAATGGTCACCAGACAGGTTTATTCACCCCAACAGGGGCACAGACAGCAATAAAAACTTGGCAGAAGTTCTAAACTTTACAAAATCTTTCCAAAAAAAAAAAGAAGTCTTGGCTGTAAATACACTTTTAAAGCTCAACTCCAGCCTAAGCTTAGCATTTCTTTTTTTTTTTGATGGAGCGAGAAGGGTCAAGCTGGCCTAATACCAGTAGAATTGAGTTTTAATACATTTGGATTTTAATAGTTAATGGGGTCAAATCATCCATCATTTTTGACCACAGTGATAAAGAAAAAATCAAAGGCACAGGGGGGAATTTGTTTCTGGAACAAATGAAACTCTAAGCCCTCATTCACACTAGAAAAGACCAGCACGTACAGCTCCATGCTGCGTGCACGGCCATTCGGGCAGCTCCTTGGAAGGACAGGTGCTGCATGTGATTAGTACGCAGCCCCTGTCTTTCTCCATGGGACTACGTGGCTATACGCCCCCCTACGCTCACCTCAAGTGCAGGTCCGTACAGGTGCGGGTGTCTCGGCTCTAGTGCAGACAGGATCCATCCTGTCAGCGTACGAGTACGAGGGCGGGTGAGCGTAGGGGGCGTATGGCCGCGTAATCCATAGAGAAGGACAGGGGCTGCGTACTAATCACACGCAGCGCCTGTCCTTCCCAGGAGCTGCCCGATATGGCCGTGCACGCAGCATGGAGCTGTACGTGTCGGCCTTTTCTAGTGCGAATGAGGGCTAATAGTGAATGTGGTGTTCATTGAAGAAACTCCATGTATTATTGTTTATATTCACCCTGCCTGTTCAACATTATGGTGCATTTAGGGGAACATGACACCCACATGGCCTTATATTTGTATCAGCAGTCAGGTAAAACCAGGATACCACCTTGAGCTTTCACAGAGTCACCTTTCCTTACTCTCAATGGCTGAAAAAAGTGTGGTGGTGGAAAGAACAAAATATATACCGTATTTTTCACTCAATAAGACGCACTTTTCCCCCCAAAAAAAAGTCGGGGGGAAATGTGTGTGCGTCTCATGGAGTGAATCCCTATCGCCCGACGCTTGGAACATGCCGTTTCGGGGGCCGGACAATTAGTTTTTGTACATTTAGCCCTGCTAAAGCAGAGCAAAATGTACAGTGGGAGCCGCTGCTCGATTAATACAAGTGATCTAATCAGATCACTTGTATTAAAACCGAGCGGCGGCAGCGGCGATCGAGTCCGGGGCCCCCTCCCCCGCCGTGGTTTTCGGGGTCCCACGCTCCTCTGGGGGACCCGTGACCACGGCATAAGAGCTCACCATAGAGCCCTTAGAGCAGACGAAGAACGTCCGTTCTTCGTCTGCTATGTGTGATCACTGAGAGCGTGGCGCTGTAATCACAGCACCACCTGTCTCAGCAGTCACTAACTGCAGCTTCATTCACAGCTTCTGTCACAGAACCTGCGTCCTATGGTCCGGTGCGCCTTATGGAGCGTAAAATAGGTATATAGCCTGCGGGAAGACTGGTCTTTAAATCGGAACTTCAGCCAAATAACAAGATTATTGTGAATAGCCGATTAAAGGTTAAAACCAGCTTTAGTTACAATATTCATTTTCAATCCAGGGATTTCCCCTGCAGTACTCTTTTTCTGCCACTAGATGTCCTCAGCCTGATGGCCCAGCCTGTGACTGGCCAGTGAAATGAGAAGCAGCACAGTGAGGAGCTCATCGCATCGTGACGTCTGCTCTTTCCTCCAATCAGCATGCTTCTTGTCATGAACTCATTGGCACTTTGTGCTGCTTCCCCCTGTCACACTCCAGCTCTGCTGTCCAGGGACTACAAGAAGCTGATACCAGGTCAGTTTCAGGTACTTCCACTAAACATATGTTTATTGATGTATTAATGGTTACAGAGCTGTATTAATTTGTGTCTTTTATATCTGCCTGGAGGTCAGCTGTAATTCAAGCCTGATGATAACTCCGAGTTTGAATGAGGTGTCTTTTGAAGAGAGCAGGAAGAGGAGCTGTCTGGGGTGGTAATAAAATAATGATTTATGAGGAAATGAGGCTTTCGACTGTTAAATGTTAATTTCATGCTGAAAAAAATAACAAATACTCACCTAATGATATTTATGTTTGTGAATGGGACATATGTAAAAGACAATAATCAAGAAATGAAATAAGGAGTGGTGCTAAAATGACTCCATCCTAATGAATTTGACCTGTTTACAATAGCTACTGATCAAGGGATGGTGCCAGAGACAGGTCGCAGGGGGTACCTACCAATGCACAATTCAACCAGATAGCCACAGACCAGATACAGCAATGCTGCTTCTGCATTTAGGTTGTCATGGCATTGCTGATGGCATTTACACTGATGCTCAGGGAGAGTCAGCTTAATGCAAGGTAAAGCTGATCCAGGCCTCCCCGATATGTGCAACAACATATCACAAATACTTTTATTTAATATATATTGCTGATGTGAGCTAGCAAATTACTACAATGATAAATGATGCATTGGGACATCGGGGTGCTGGATTTGATTTGCCCACACCATATTTAACCCCTTGCCATTATATATATATGTACAATATAATGCTTTATATTTATGGGCTCTCTTTATAAACAATTTGCATTTGAAAAAATATCACATTATGGCCACTAGATGGTGCTAAGGAGCATAGGAAATAATAGTTTCTGGCATTCGGCTCTGCTGTTCTGATAGAAAAGAAGTGAATGAATGGAAAAAAAAGATGTTAAAAAATTATTTTAAAAATGTAAAAAAAAAAATAGGAAAATGAAAAAATATATATTTTAAAGAAAAGAAAAAAAAATTATAATAAAAAAAAAGGATCGCACGCAACGAACTCCCGCCGCATAATGTCAAATCTGACAGATGACAGCTAAATATAAACAATTGGGCGGAGCTAGCTATGACATAACTGCTAGCTCCGCCCAACTGTTTCTTTTTGGCTGGCACCTGCAGGTGCCGGGCAATAAATAACAACTGGCATCAGGGCCGGCTCCGCCCAGTTGTTTTTGTTTCATGACAGATCAGCACCCCCAGGTCATTTGGGGACGCTGATCTGTCATCACAACTGGGCGGTGCCAGCCGTGAGATCACGGCTGGCTCCGCCCAGCTGTCATTTACGTGGAGATTCTCAACGCTTCGCGTGTCACTACGGCTCAGCCGAGCCAAAGCATATGGGTTCGGCTCGGCTGCCTTTTGCTGCTGTACGGGCTATTGTGAATAGACCGTACAGCAGCCCTTTGGTTCAACTGAACCTAAGGGCTCCGGCAGCCAAAAGCGAGCCGAAGGATCAGCCGAAGTTACGGCTGGATCCTTCGGCTCTGTAGTGAATAACCCTCTAAAAATGTTTATTTTTACCTCTATTCGAACAGAACGAACATTCACAAAGATTTGCAGGGTGAATGGCTCTGCAAATTGTTTATAAATAAAACTGTATGTGTATGTTTATTTCAATAGATAAACTGATGACATAAAAATAAAGTTAAAGCCACAGTGTGGAATGTTTGGAACCTCCATTATTGGTTTACTGCTCTTAGTGTCACCATCTGGGGGATTTTTCTTCCGTTCCTGTCTATTTGATGGCTTTCAGACACAATAGGAAGTGAGTGAAAGTCTTCCTAATAGGAATACAAATAGCTGAAAAAAATTCTAGCAGCATGACTAAGGGATCAAATCTTTTTTTTTTAGGTTTGGGTTGCTGTCTGTGATTTTGGCTGGTGTTAAGATTGAAATGTACAAATATTGAAAACACAACCTCGATATTTTTGGAACTTATCCTTCTGTGGTTTCCTTATACTACACGCCTCTCGCCCCGCAATGCAATGTATGCATGCACTATTTTTTGTCTTGCTGTGCCACGCCTTCTGGTGTGGGCAATCGCACTGCAGGTGGGAGGCGTGGATGCGGTTCCATTCACTTAAATGGCACCACAACGCCCCCTTCCACCCCAGATCGCAGAGAGGCTTGCTCTATACGATCCAGTGCGTTCCAGCAGCTAACCGTGCTGAAACGCACTGAATTGGTGTGAACAAGCCTTTAAAGAATGCAAAACCTCCTTCACATCATATTCCCCCCCTTTATCATCAGGAGTACCTTTACATCAGAGTCCCCCCTTCATGTCAGAAGCCCTACTTTACATCAGAAGCACCCCTTTACATCAGAGTTCCCCCCTTTTCATATCAGCAGTCCCTTCACATGAGAGTCCCTCCTTCATGTCAGAAGTCCCCCTTAACATCAGAGCCCCTTCCTTTCACATTAGTGCCCCTCTCTTACACTTTAGTACCCCCCTTCCCATCAGGAGCCCCCTTCACATCAGAGTCAACCTTTAGTCAAAATTTTAAGGCACCCCTAACAAAGCCAGAAGGTACCCCAGGCTGCCATGGCACCTTAATTGAGAAAGTCTGGTATAGATTTATAAATCTAAACAGTATTCTGTGTGAAATCTCTAAAAACAAAATGTTTTGGTCTCTAAAGACCCTTCACCACAAAAATATTGTATTTTGCTTATTGTGTGCAGTTATTCACAGAACAATGGCACTCTGTGCATGAATTCCTTATATGTTGTGCATATGTTTTTTTTCCACATTTACATGCAGAACAAACCATGCAGCAAAAGTGACACTTCCATGGATGGGACAAACGTTATCACTGCCAGGGGTGCTTGTTACAGTCAGTTGGTATTTCAATGATATAAATTTCTTTTAAAGAAAACTATAGCTGAAAGTACATGAGCACCCCTGACAGTGTTACAGTTTCTCCTAAAACTTGTCACCGTCACTTTGCTGGACAGCTCGGCCTGCATATACAGTACATGTGAAGAAATGTAAATATGGGCAAGTGAAATAAAAAGGAATCCCTACACTGAATGCTATAATTCCATGTAATAACCTAGAACACCTTGTAACTACAGTGGTCTTCTACCGATGAAGATCTTTTCAGACAAGAAAAATGAGAAGCGGATGAAGGAAGCTGCTGTGCATGAACTTATAGGTTACTTATTCGTTCTGAGACAATGATAGCACTCCCAAAGTACTGGAGTAGATTCAGCTACACTTTCCTGGAACTTATATCCAGCCCTTTGGTCACAGACTAGCAGCTCCAATATGAAGCTTCTTCAGGGCTGACAGCTTATGTCTAAGTTACTGACATATTTAAGTTATACTGGTACCCTGACTCATTAGAATTAGTCTGAGTCTTACTGGGATTTAAATCTGAATTCCAGGCAAGAGGTTAAATACGATTTTGAAATACATACATGTGAACTGTCTTATCTGACAAATGATTTGAAACACTATCCAGCCAGTCTTGTGACCCATGCACCAGTTCATTTCAGCGGTGCAGCATGGTTACTGACCCACCACTAGCCTGGTGCTTGGATAACGAAGCAGTGAAACACATATATGAGTAATCACTTTGCTTACTCTGTTCTCTCCTCCTGTTAGCAAGGTACCAGTTTTAGACTGACAGCAGTGTGCACTGTATTGGAGCCTGTTTGGCTCACATTGCTGCCCCAGTCATACTGCTAAAAAAATTACTGGAAGCTAAATTATTGTCATAATATGACTGGTTTTATGTCAGGATGCTTTTGATTAGTTGGTTTTGAATATCTGCTGAAGTTTAGCTTTAATCAAACACTTAACTTGCGTTAGTAACATGTTCAACGAAGGAACTAGCTGGTAACCCTCACAGCAGGTGCTATACTCTGTGACACACTTCCTTGATTTTCCTTAAAGCAAGGGTCACACAAGAGCTTACCATGCCTTCAATTCCATGTAGCCCTATAGCCCTGTAACCCTGTAGCCCTATAGCTCTATAGCCCATCTTCTAAAAAATGATTTGTCTTTTGGGATCAGACCATTTTTCATGAGCTTACAATTGATTGAAGTCAATGATGGTGAGCTCAGAAAGGAATTTTTACAACTCTGTATTTGATTGAAAAACTCCCCAACATTACTGTAAAAAAAAAAATGGAATATAAGAGGGTCACCCAGCACTGAAAAGAAGCAATTAATGAGGAACCATCACTGATTATTAGTTTTGAATGAAAAGTGTGCAAAGAGAAACAAATGGGCTGCCATTGCTGACCTGAATATACAAAATTTGCTTGGCTCTCTCTGGAGTCACCGATCCAGAACAAGCATGCAGAATAGAAAGTCAGCGGATCATACTTCAGCCAGACCTATGCTTCAAAAAATATTAGAGCCATTGGTTTGATGGCACAGCCTGACAATTAGCATTTTTAGAAGGAAATCTCAACAATGTCTATACAAATGAAGGCCTGGGGTTTGCAACTACTTATATAGTAACAATATAGCTCACGGGTCTCTTTTTACAAATATT